>NC_139516.1:211635751-211905751 GCF_947247035.1 Vipera ursinii | reverse complement strand
TCTCCTCTGCCCCATCCATCCATCCATCCATCCATCCATCCATCCATCCCCTCTCCTCTCCTCTCCTGTGTCCCCCTCTTTCTCTCTCCTCTGCCCCATCCATCCATCCCCTCTCCTCTCCTCTGCTTTCCTGTCTCCCCCTCTGTCTCTCTCCTCTGCCCCATCCATCCATCCATCCATCCATCTATCCATCCGTCCATCCTTTCTCCTCCCCTCTCCGTCTCTCCCCTCCTTCTGCCCCCCTCCCCGGCTGCCCCACAGACAGCCATGCCCCTGCTCTTCACCCTCTTTGAGCTGGCCCGCAACCCCCAGGTCCAGACGGCCATTCGGGAGGAGATCAAGGGTGCCCAGGCGCACGGCTCCAAGGAGCTCTCCAGGGTGCTGAACGCCATGCCGCTGCTCAAGGGGGCCATTAAGGAGACGCTGAGGTAAGGGGGAGGCCGGGCTCTGTGTGTGTGTGTGTGTGTGTGTGTGTGTGTGTAGGGGCCTGGGTTCACAGGGTCTCCAGCTGAATGCCACTCCTATGGGGACCAGCCCGGGATTTCCTAAGCTCAGGTACAATTATTACACTGAGAGGAAATTTGGTGTAGTGGTTAAGGTGGTGGCCTAGAAACCAGGAGACTGTGAATTCTAGTCCTGCCTTGGCCACAAAAGCCAACTTGGCTGTTGATGTGGGGACAATAAGAAAAGGAAGGAGTGTTATGTATGTTCACCACCTTGAATTACCACTGTAGAAAGCAGGGCTCTTCAAACTTGGCCCTTTTATGACTTGTGGACTTCAAGTCCCAGAATTCCTCATACCTGGCTGAGGAATTCTGGGACTTGAAGTCCACAAGTCATAAAAGGGCCAAGTTTGAAGACTCCTGGTATAAAGTAATAAAGGCAGGATAAAAATCTAATAAACAAGGGTGAAAAATGAACAACGTTGGCTGCTTTCAAACCAGTCTTAGCTCTTGGCAACTACATGGAGAATTTTCCTGGCAACGTTTTTTCAGAAGTGGATTACTAACGTCTTCCTCCTAGAGCTGACGGAGGGGGGACCGGCCCAAAGTCACCCAGGCAGAACTAGAATTCACAGTCTCCTGGTTACTAGCCCGCTGCCTTTAATCGCTTGGCAAGCAATATCCATGATCAAAGCTTTGAAACTTTGAAAGTTGGGTGGTTAAGAACTTGGATAGGTAAATAAAAATGAGCACCCCAATCTCCACGTAGGAGAGCTGGGGAGAAGCAACGGCCCCTCTTTTTTCTCCCCCTTCTGTTGCAGGCTCTACCCTGTGGGCATCACCATCCAGCGCTACCCTCTGAGAGATGTGGTGCTCCAGAATTACTGCGTGCCAGCTGGGGTAAGTGCCCAGCGGCCCAAGGGCCTGCCCCTCACAATCCCCACAATCCCTGGGGAGGTGCGGTCACAATCCCCACAATCCCTGGGGAGGTGCGGTGTGTGTGTGTGTGTGTGTGTGTGTGAGATCAGCCTTGCTTGACCTGACGGATTCCTGCCACTCTGGAGAGCCCCTAGCTCAGTGGTGCAAACTGGAGCACAGGGTCCGCCTGGCAAAGATCCGAGATTCAAATCCTTATAAAACCCAATTCTGGGCAGCAGGAGACCCCGTCTCCCCCTCCTCCCCCCATGGCCCCCCACTCTTGGTTCTCGGTGGCCTCTTCATGCACAATGCTTGGGTGAGGCTGAGTTGACTTCGGGGTGCCGTTCCTTGCCTCTCTTCGGGTTACCATCCATGACCACAGGCAGTCCTCGACTTACGACTGTTCATTTAGTGACCGTTTGAAGTTACAACGACACTGAAAAAGGACAATCTTTCACACTTACGACCATTGCAATGTCTCCCCCTCCCCCGTGTGGTCACGTGATCAAAATTCAGAGGCTTGGCAACTGGTTCATACTTACGACGGTCGCAGCCTCCTAGGATCCTGAGATCCCCTTTTACGACCCTCCGACAAGCAAAGTCAGCGGGGTAGCTTGATCCACTTAAGGACCGCATGACTAACAACTCCAGTGATTCACTGAAGAACCATGGCAAGAAAGGTTGTCAAATGGGGCAGAACGCACTTAAAAGCTGCCTCACTTAGCGACGGGAATTTGGGGCTCGGCCATAAGTCGGGGACTGCCTGTAACGAGACGTGCAATGGGGGTGAAGACCGTCTCCCAGAGCCGCTTGGGGGCTTTTTGAGCAGGGCGGGTCGGGCCGCCGCCTGAAAGACCCGGGAGCCGTGAGGCGGAAGGGCCTGCCCTGCATTCCCTGGGCACAGGAGGGCGACCGGCGGCCTCCTCAGCGGCGTCTCCCTCTCCTCCCCCAGACTCTGTGCCAGGTGGGGCTCTACTCCATGGGCCGCAGCCCGGCGGTATTTGCGGACCCCGAGCAGTACAAGCCCACCCGTTGGCTGGGCAAAGAGGACAACAACTTCAAGGCCCTGGCCTTCGGCTTCGGCTCGCGCCAGTGCATCGGCCGGAGGCTGGCGGAGGCCGAAATGGTGCTCTTCCTCATGCACGTGAGTCTGGCGGGCAGCGGTGCCCCCCCTGAGCGGGGTGCAGGATGGGCCCCGACAGCCAACTGCTCTGCCTGGGTCGGGGGTCTTGTGGACTTCAAGTCCCGGAATTCCTCAGCCAGTCACGCTGGATCCAAGCCTGCATTTTCATCAAAATGGCCGTCTGAGGAATTCTGGGAGTTGAAGTCCACAAGTCATAAAAGGGCCACGTTTGAAGACCCCTGGGCTAGGTAGTCCTCAATTTACGACTCTTCCTTTAGTGACCATCTGAAGTTACAACGGGGTTGAAAAAAGTGACTTTCTTTCCTACTCTTTCCAGCATTCCCCCTGGTCACATAGTGAAAACTCTGACGGTTGGCAACTGGCTCCTATTTATGACGGTCGCAGCGTTCCAGGGGTGGTGGTGGGTGGTCATGTGATCCCCTTTTGCGACCTTCTGACAAGCCAAGTCAAGGGGAAAGCCAGATTCACTTAACGACCATGTGACCAACTTCAGAACTGCATTTAACAACTGGGGCAAAACTCACTTAACAACCATCTCGCTTAGCGACAAATGTTGGGCGACTGTGGTCGTAAGTTGAGGACCGCCTGTAGAATGAAGCCTTGGTAGATGACATCCTCCAGCGAGCTGGACGGGGATTATGGGAAGGAAAGGCCGGGGAATGCAAAGGCTGGCTTTGCAAAGGGAGGGGTGCAGGGAAGGGCCTCTGAGGGACCCCCGTCTCTCTTCATGGCCACTGTGGGGCTCTTTCAGATCCTGAGGAACTTCAAGATTGACACCGTCTCCAAGGAGGACATCCGGACCATCTACAGCTTCATTCTGAAGCCGGAGAAACCCCCACGGCTCACCTTCCGCCCCATTGACTAGGATACCCCCCCTCCATGCGGGCTTGTCCTGCTCACCAACTCTGGCCTACATTCTGCAGAGGGTGAGGGGGGAGAAGGGACAGGCCCAATTCTCAAAGACCGGGAAGCCCCCCCAGTTTGCCCAGCTCCCTCCTGACAGCAAACCACCCTCCTTACTAGCACTGATGACGTTTTCTAGTTGGGTCATGAAACGTCTGCAAGGAAACAAGCCAGCTCAGAGAGCACCAGGGACCCCACAGTTCTCCTCCTCCTCCTCCTCTCCCCAAACCCCACTCCTTTCTAGCACTGATGCGGATACCTAGTTGGGTCATGAAACGTCTGCAAGGAAACAAGCATGGAGGAGCCCTCATTTCAACCCTGAGCCGTGAAGATTCTCCTTTATTGGTTCAATTTCCTCCCCCAGTTCCTCTGTCTCTCCCCCCTCCAGCAGCTGGGGGCTTTTCTGGTGGGGGGACACCAAAATGAGCACCTCTTCCTTTGCAATTACTGAGGGGCAGTGGTGGGATCCGGCCACTTCGCACCACTTCGGCAGAACCGGTAGCTAATTTTTTGTTGCCCAGGCCCAGAACGGACTTCCGGAAGCGGCATCCACGCAGAGAACCGGTTGTTCACCTGTTTGAATCCCACCACTGCTCGGGGGGGGGGGGGTTGTGCAGAAGAGGGAGGCTTCCTGCAAACATCAAAGCAGCGTCCAATTCTCTCTCTGAGGGAGAAGGGCGCTTTCTAGATGAGATAAATAAATAAATAAATCTTCTCCCCACTTTTTAATTTTACTTTTCTGAGTTTTTTTCTCCTCAGTCGATGTATGCAGGGCTGTCCCAAAGGATCAAATGATGTTCCGTTGGGAATCAAGCATAAATAAATATATGGCTGCCGATGCCCAGTGGTTTATGGCCTTGTCGTGTGCAACCCCGGAGGAGCCGAGGCCCCCAAGCCCCCAACCCCAGGAACTCCAGTTGCAACATCCTGGGGTCACCTGGTCCTCTTCTGGGCACCTTCTGACAATGGAGAAGCCAGATTCGCTTAACAGCGGTGCTACTCACTTAACAACGGCAGTGATTCCCTTAACAAGTGTGACCAAGGAAGGCCGTAAAATGGGGCAAAATTCACTTAACAACTGTCTCGTTTAGCAACATAAATTTTGGGGCCAATTACGGTCGTAAAGTCGAGGACTACCTGTCTGTCACTCCCAAACCTCCTCGGGAGTGGGCTGCGTTCAGTTCAGAGACATCTTGCAGCCAGATGGGTGGTAAACAAACTTTATTAAAGAAGTAAATTATATATATACACATACATACATACATATATAAGGGACGCGGTGGCTCAGTGGGTTAGGACGCTGAGCTTGTCAATCAGAAGGTCAGCAGTTTGGCGGGTCGAATCCCGAGTGCCGCATAGCAGTGAGCGCTTGTTACTCGTCCCAGCTTCTGCCAACCTAGCAGTTCGAAAGCACGTAAAAATGCAAGTAGAGAAATAGGGACCACTCCGGTGGGAAGGTAACAGCGCTCCATGCGCCTTTGGCGTCTAGTCATGCCGGCCACATGACCACGGAGACGTCCTCGGACAAGCGCTGGCTCTTCGGCTTTGAAACGGAGATGAGCACCGGCCCCTAGAGTCGGAAACGACTAGCACGCATGTGCGGGGGAACCTTTACCTTTTACATACATACGTGTGTGTGTGTGTGTATATATATAGATATATAGATATATAAAATATATATAGATATAGGCATCAGTATCCAACTTCCTTCCGCTTGCAGACAGGCTCCCAAATGCTCCTGCTCAGTTGAAAGGTCGTGTCACGGTGTCGTGAATGTGACCGCCAACGGCAAGCAGGAAGTGGTTGAGAAGGGAAGAAGCCCACCTCCCCCTTTCGGCCTGTGGGCCTTCGGGCCCCTCTCCCCACCCCACCCCCTTTCCCCAGGAGAGCAGGCTGCGTCCGAAACAACATCCGGCGGCAGACAGCCAAGCCTCCTTCCACGATGGTTCATTGAGTGACCGTCCAAAGTCACAACAGCACTGAAGAAAGCGACAGAAGTGTTTTTTGCACTTAACTGCTGCAGCATGCCCCGCGGTCACACGGCCAAAGTTCAGACGCTAGGCAACTGACTCGTATTTATGACGGCTGCCATATCCTGATCCCCTTTTGTGACCTTCCGACAAGCAAAGTCGATGCCAGATTCACTTAACAACCGTGTTACTAACAACTGCAGGGATTCACTTAACAAAGGTGGCAAGAAAGGTCGTAAAACGGGACAACGCTCACTTAATGGATGTCTCACCTAGCCACATAAATTATGGGCTCAGGTGTGGTCATAAGCCGAGGACTACCTGTATTTGCCATAAAGAGACTTCTCTTTTCACTCCCCAAATACACCTGAACCCCAAATGGATTCTTTCCCTACGGTCAACGATGGGTCCCGGTGAAGGGGTGGTGTCCCCAGGATGTCCTGGCATCATCCTAGGGGACAATCCCTTAGACAGGAGCCAGCCGTGTGCTGCAGCTGCCAAATAAGCCAACACAGTGCTAGGCTGCATTAATGGAGGGACAGAATCAAGATCAGGTGAAGTTTTAATACCCCTTTACAAGGCCTTGGTAAGGCCACACTTGGAATACTGCATCCAGTTTTGGTCACCACGATGTAGAAAAGATGTTTAGAACTGGGCTTTTTAACCAGTGGTACGGGTACCACCTGTGGTACCTAGAAAAGTGGTAAGAAAAGCCTGAGCAAGAGATTGCTGGAGCTGCAGGGCTGTCAGGGCTCAGCGGAAGACCCAGGATCAGTGCCAGGCTCCAGCTGGAGCTCAGCGCTGATCCTGGCACATATGCTGAGCCCAGGAGAAGCGCCGATCAGCTGGAATGTTGCAGCATCTCCAGGGTCTTGTGACTTACATTCAGATGCTTGGCAACTGATTCATATTTATGACGGTCACAGCCTCCCAGGGTCATGTGAAGTGACCAAAACCTGCAAAAATCACCCAGCAGTGGGGGGAATAAAAACCAAACACCCCCCCACCCCACCCCCGCTGCCAATCCTCAACAGAAATGCTCACAACAATGGAAACCTCGGAGAGGAGGAAGAACGCCGCCAGGCGGGCAGGCAGGTGTCTTGCTCGGCTGTGGCTCGGCTGTGGCTTCTTTCAGTGCCATTGTAACTTCGAACAGTCACTAAGCGAACTGTTGTAAGTCGAGGACTACCTGCACTTCATCACTTTTTTTCCATTTTTTGGGTCATCAAGTTTTTGACACCTTGCTAGGCGACTGGTGGTACTCGAATGTTGCCATATCCTAAAAGTGGTACGATGGGTGAAAAGGTTGAAAAGCCCTGGACTAGAAAGAGTGCAGAGAAGAGCAACGAAGATGATTAGGGGACTGGAGGCTAAAATATATGAAGAACAATTGCAGGGATTGGAGATGTCTGGTTTAATGAAGAGAAGGACGAGGGGGGACATGATAGCAGTCTTCCAATATCTCAGGGGCTGCCCCAAAGAAGAGGGAGCCAAGCTATTCTCCAAAGCGCCTGAAGGCAGGACGAGAAGCAACGGATGGCAAATGACCAAGGAGAGAAGCAACCTGGAACTAAGGAGAAACTTCCTGACAGTCAGAACAATTAACCTGCCTCCAGAGGTGGTGAATGCTCCAACGCTGGAAGTTTTTAAGAAGAGATTGGACAGCCATTTGTCTGAAATGGTATAGGGCTTCCTGCCTAAGCAGGGGGTTGGACTAGAAGACCTCCAAGGTCCCTTCCAGCTCTTATTCTGTATTCTGACCTGCAAGGCTTTGGGGAAGAAGACCACCGTTCATAACCAGGAGTTTTATGTTGCATCCAGGCAGGAAGGCTATGTTTCGTCTCCACAGCCAGCAGCCTTGGAGAGATCTCTCTTCCAGGACCAGAGATGAGCTGTCGAAAAGGGTTCAGTCAAGTACACTTCGGCAGCCAGGAGTCTGATATCCCAGAGCACATGTGGTTCTTCAGGGGGGACGTAACCCCTCAGGAGCAGGAAGCTGAATGGAGGACCTTCCCACCATGCCTTGAAGGGGGCCTTGGTGGCCGCAGCTGCCCTGGAGAGCCCTTAGCTTGGACCAAGCCCAGAGTTATTTTCTTCTCCTTCGGGGGGGGGGGGGAGGACAGAGGGACAGTTAGCTTAAAAAGCCCCCTTAGTTAGAGAGGCAGGATAGGCTCCCAATTGTGGGGCTGAGAATTGGTGCTTCAGCTCAGCTCAGTGCATGCTCTGGGGCGGCGTTTCTCAACCTTGGCATAATAATAATAATAATAATAATAATAATAATAATAATAATAATAATAATAATAATGATAATGATAATAATAATAATTTGTTGGAAGGTACCTTGGAGGTCATCTAGTCCAACCCCCTGCTGAGGCAGGAAACCCTACACCATTTCAGACAAGTGGCTGTCCAGTCTCTTCTTAAAACTTCCAGTGTTGGAGCATTCACCACCTCTGGAGGCAGGTTGTTCCACTGGTTAGTTGTTCTAACTGTCAGGAAGTTTCTCCTTAGTTCCAGGTTGCTTCTCTCCTTGATTAGTTTCCCTCCGTTGCTTCTTGTCCTGCCTTCAGATGCTTTGGAGAATAGCTTGACTCCCTCTTCTTTGGGGCAGACCCTCAAATACTGGAACACTGCTATCCTGTCACCCCTCACCCTTCTCTTCCTTAAACTACACATACCCAATTCCAGCAACCGTTCCCTTGAAGGTGAAGTACGGACTTCAAGTCCCAGAATTCCCCAGCCAGCTATTCCTCTGGAGCGTTTTGTCCTTCTGTCCAAAATGTTTTTCTTTATTACATTTCTGTGTCGCACTTCCCCTGCAAAGTGACTCTGGCTTACAAATTATAGAAACAAATAAAAAATAGCTAAAAGTTAAGAGCCCTGGTGGCGCAGTGGTCAAAGGGCAGCACGGCAGGCTATCTCTGCTCACTGCTAGGGGTTCAATCCTGACCGGCTCAAGGTTGACTCAGCCTTCCGTCCTTCCAGTAAAACGAGGACCCAGATTGTTGGGGGCAATAGGTTGACTCTTTAAACCCGCTTAGGGCTGTGAAGTACTGTGAAGCGGTATATAAGTCTAAACGTGATGGCTATTGCTGTTGCTAAAAGAGTAAAAGGAACCAACATTAAAATATTATTTTAAAAAATTCACCTTCCAGTTGCCATTTTGCAGAGGGCTCCAGCTGGTGGGCCTTTGGGCCCCGGTGAAATCTTATAGTCTGAAATCTGCCCCTTTTGACTTGGACAGAGGCGATGGCTGGGGGGGGGGAGGCGAACTGAAAGAGAAGGGGTTCATTTGGCAGGCTGGTGCCTGTTGACCTGGGGTTCCCTTGGGATGGCCTTCCAAGTGGCCCCATCTTGTGTGCCAAAGGGTCATCATGGATCCCTCCCCTGTCTTTTCTAGGGACCCACCCAGTAGTAGGATTCAAATATATAAACAACCGGTTCCCTGAGTGGATGCCGCTTCCGGAAGTCCATTCCGGGCCTGGGCAACAAAATATTAGCTACCGGTTCTGCCGAAGTGGTGCAAACCGGTTGAATCCCAGCACTGGACCCACCATTGACAGCCAAGCACATCCTCCATTACCTGTCCTGCAAACAGGAGAGTCCTCCATGACCTCCATGCAAAGGTATCCACTGGAGTGATGGTCAAGCTGACAGAGGTGATAAAATAAGCATCTTTCTTGGGCTCATGATAGAAAGAACTGCGGGCCTCTCAACTGCAGCGTGGACCAGAACCTTGTCATTGGTGATCCCTCGTTTCTCCTTGGTTGCAGAGCAGAGATGGAGACCACCTTTGCCCTAAGCAGGCTGACCATCTGGCTTGGTCACGTTCCACCATGTCTTGAGCCTCTATGACTTCTTCCTGGCTTACACTTACACTTACACACACACACGTTTATTTTGCTGCAGTGGTGTGCAGATAGTCCTCACCTTATGACTACCCGAAACCTCTGTTGCTAAGTGAGGCATTTGTTAAAGGAGTCTTGCCCTATTTTACGACCTTTCTTGCCACTGTTTGGAAGTTAGCCATATGATTGTTTGTTGTCTCCCCGCCACCCGCCTCAACCCCCTCTGTGCTCTGCCCACCTTCCCGAGGTGAGGTGTCCTAGACCCGTCATCAATGAGACCAGAAGGCACTGATTGGAACCCATTGCTGGATACTCTTAGGCCTGGATGATGATGATGATGATAATGATGATTATTCAGCATTTGGCGATGTTACATTAGCCAGGAGACTGCACAGCTAATGCAGAGCAGAGGGCTGCCTCCTCCTTAGGGGTCTGCGACAACTCGCCATGGCCCACTGCCTGCAGGAAAGGAGTTACAAAGAAATAGTCGGATGGAATCATCAAAGAGAGGATGCCAAAGGAGGGGCAAAATAAAACGTGAATGGCAAAAATTGAAATGATTTTTAAGACTATTTTAAATAATAATTGAATTGTTCGATTGTCCCGTGGCGAGGTGTCTCATTCCGCCCTCTGAGCCCTTCCCCTCTTGAAAGCCTCCCTTCCCCAGATCTGAGTCCTGTCTCACCCAGGAGGATTTTGCACAAGGCGGGGGAGGGCTTTTGCAACACATCCTGCCAGGCGCCTGGTCCTTTGGTTCCTGCTGACCCTGCTGCGCTCGCTGGCTCGCAGCCGGCCTCTTGTTACCCGGAGCCTTCCCGCTGCTTCCCTCTTTGCCTCCCACCCCAGGGCGCTGCTGTGGCTGCGTCTCCGCCGTGCTTCCTGCAGGCTGACAGGTTTCAGCACTCATCCACCACCGCCTTCTGGACCCCGCCTGGGGCCTGCTTGGGCCGGCTGCACGGGCCCTGACCTGCAGCCTGCCCCCTCGGTGGTGGGGCCTTCGGGGAAGGCCGTGCCCCTGGGTGTGGCAGCTGGAGCTCTGCCGCCTTCAGGGCGGGCAATAAACAGGAAAAGGACTCTTGACTTGTGTCTAAGGTTACTTTCCCCTCCCCTAAAACGCTTCACGGTTGGAAGCTGACCCAGCAAATTCCCTTGTGGTCACAAATGTGCAAGAAGGGATGTTACCAAACTTCAGGCTGCTTTTGCATCACCTGCAGCTGGCATGTGTCAAGGGGGAGTGGGCCGAATCAGCCTAGCCAGCCCCTCCTCAGCTTGTGCTCCGTTTCCTGCGTCCCCAAAATAAATCCCTTGCGTCCCTCTGGTCAAGAAACCAGCATTGTCAAAGAAGAGACTGTTTCTCCAAACCATCTCCTGATCTTGGGAAGATGTCGGATGAGCTGGCTGTTCTCAGAAAGCTACGCAGGTCTTGGAGGGGAATCATAAAGTCACAGGGCTGGAAGTCGCCTTGGAGGTCTTCTAGTCCAACCCCTATTCAAACAGGTGACTCTAAACCAGGGCTCTCCGGCCTTGGGAAATGTAAGACTTATGGACTTCAACTCCCAGAATTCCCCAGCCAGTTTGGGGACTTGGCAGAAGCCTGACAATCTAGCCTGTCGAGTTTGAACACTCTCTTTTCTCTTTCTTTCCCTTATGTCTTGACCGTCTCTCCCTGGTTGCATCCGCCCGACCCACCAGAGCGGGGGAGGCAGGGAGCGTCGCGGGTCCCATCCCCTAAGGAGGCCCATCTGGCAGGACCCAAAAGAAGGGCCTCCTCTGTGGTGGCTCCCTCCCTCTCTCATCCCCACAGATTGGACTGGCCGCCATTTTGACCCTCTTTTGCAAGGCCCCCAAGACCTGGTTCTGCCAGCGGGCCTGGGGGACTCAGAGTGGTGGGAGGGGGCCCATCCAGGGGCTGGTATGAGTGTGACTTGTCACCAGGGGGATGGGGGGTGGTGTTATTGCTTTTTATTCTTTGCATATTGGGTTTTTATTCTTTGTAAGCTGCTCAGAGTCACTGAAAGTGAATGGGCAGACATACAAATTTTCTAAAAAATTTTTAAACTTCTCCTTGCTTGTCCTTCCCACATTGCCCTGGGGCTAGCCCAGGGGTAGGCAACTGTGGCTCCTTCATGACTGGCGGACTTCAAGTCCCAGAATTCCTGAGCCAGCACGGCTCAGCTTGGAAACCTCCCCCTTTCCCCTCAGCATGGCTGGCTCAGGAATTCTGGGAGTTGAAGTCCACAAGATAGCCAAGGTTCCCCACCCGTCCTAGGCCTTGGCTGCCCTGGGTTGGAGTGTCACTTTGGAGAAGAGCAGAGATCCTGCAAGCCGCCACCAGCCGCCCTTGGTGGGGGAAGGTCCCCTGGCTGCTGCTTTGCCCTGGGGAGCTCCGGGACGAGCCGCTTCGTGCTCCAGAAGGGGGCTGCAGCCCCTTTGGGTGGGGAGCAGCTGCCTGCGCAGGGAACCTGGTTGCTCAACCAGCCAAACCACACAAGCGAAAGCCGCCGGAGTCTGGCTTTATTATCTGTTTCTAACCAAGGTTTGAATGTTGGTGTCCTCCTCCTCTTAACCCACCATTCCTCTACTCCTTTCCGCAAGGGTGGGGAACTGGTGGCCATCCATGGAGGCTCCCCAGGTCCTCCATACTGGTGGTGGCCGCTGGGACTGGGCACAACTACAAGGAGCCTCAAGATCGTTTTTCCTTTCAGATGGGGATACTACTACTACTACTACTAAAGTTGGAAAGGACCTTGGGAGGTCATCTAGCTTGAGTCTTGACTCCCTTTTCTTTGGGGCAGCCCCTGAGATACTGGAAGGCTGTTATCATGTCCCCCCTCGTCCTTCTCTTCATTAAACTGGACATAACCAATTCCAGCAACCGTTCCTTCTATGTTTTAGCCTCCAGTCCCCCAATCATCTTTGTTGCTCTTCTCTGCCCTCTTTCCAGAGTCTCAACCTCTTTTTTACATCGTGGTGAGCAAAACTGGATGCAGTATTCCAGGTGTGGCCTTACCAAGGCATTGTAAAGTGGTATTAACCCTTCACGTGATCTTGATTCTATCCCTCTGTTGATGCAGCCTAGCACTGTGTTGGCTTTTTTGGCAGCTGCAGCACACGGCTGGCTCCTGTTTAAAGGATTGTCTACTAGGACTCCGAGGAGGAAGGTGTGTGGGATATGCTCACTGCCTCAAGTCATTTGCAAAACTAATAAAGGCAGGACATTAAACAAACAAACAAACAAACAACCTGTGGACTTCAGGACTGCTGACGGCATCATTTCCTTCCCAAATTCTCCTGGACCAAACCCCCGTCTTCATCATCGGCCAGGCTGGGTCTGCGCCAGTGTCTGCGGGGGAGCTCTGGGGTTCCTATGCCCAGACACAACCCGCCCCATCTCTAAGTGAGGCAGTGCCCCTGCCAACCTTTGGGGGGGTGTCGGCTTGCATACACACTCCCCCCCCCCCCGAGCGCTGCTTGATCCTTTCCTACTCTGAGTTTCTACTCTACTCTAGTAGTCTGCTCTACTCTTCTCTACTCTACTCTTCTACTCTGCTATACTCTACACTCTACTCTTCTTCTCTACTACTCTGCTCTACTCTTCTACTCTGCTTTACTACTCTACTCTTCTATACTCTACACTCTACTTTTACTCTAATCTGCTCTACTCTTCTACTCTGCTTTACTACTCTTCTATACACTTTACTTTTACTCTACTACTATGATCTACTCTTACTCTACTTTCCTCTTCTACTCTGCTTTACTACTCTACTCTTCTATACTCTACACTCTACTTTTACTCTAATCTGCTCTACTCTTCTACTCTGCTTTACTACTCTTCTATACACTTTACTTTTACTCTACTACTATGATCTACTCTTACTCTACTTTCCTCTTCTACTCTGCTTTACTACTCTTCTATACTCTACTTTTACTCTGCTTTACTACTCTACTCTATCCTATTTTTCTACTTTACTACTCCTCTTCTACTCTACTCTGCTCTATTAGTCTGCTCTATTCTACCCCACTTTACTACTTTACTCTTCTACTCCTCTGCTCTATGCTTTACTGCTCTACTCTTCTACTCTGCTCTACTCCTCCGCTCTACTCCTTTATACTCCTCTCCTGAGAGTCACCTGATGGGGAAGCCCGCTATCCCTGCATCCCCCCCCCGCCCCCGCCTCGGGAGTTGTAGACGCGGGGAAGGGAAGGGCTCCTCCCGCCGAGCTCTGCGGGGCCGAAGCGAGGGAAAGGGCGCCGGGCAAGCGAGGGTTAACTGAGCCCACCCGTGAACCCCGAGCCCCGCCCCTCCCTCCTCGCGATGCCATTGGCGGAGCGCCCCGAGCGGCGCCTTGAAAAGGGACTACATTTCCCGGCGGGCCGGGGCGCGGGGCGGCTGCGCAGCGGGCGGTGGGCGGAGCCGCGGCGTGCCCGGGGCGAGCGCTGCCGCGGGCGGGCGGGGGGCGTGGCCTGCGAGGGGGCGGGGCGCGGCGGGCGGGCGTCGAGCAACGGCGGCGGACGGGGCGGGAGGCTCGGCGGGGCCCGCGCTTCCTCGGCTTCCTCCGCCCGCCGCACCGGCCATGGGCGAGCGGGGCAGCAACGGCGCCCAGCAGCCGAAGAAGCGGGCGGCGGCGGCGGGGGCCGTTCCTCGGCCGGCCCGCGAGGGAGCGGGAGAGGCGAGCCCGGCGCAGCGCGGCGCGGGGGACGGCGGCGACCCCTTCTCCGACGCCAGCTTCAGGTAGGGGGGCCGGGCGGGAGGAGGGGGCGCCACTCGGGGCCCCCCCGCGAGGTTTCCAGGCGTGTCCTCCGGGGGGGCGACCCCCGCCCTTCAAGACTGGGGGGTGGGGGTGGTGAGGCGGAGGAAAGGGCCTCCCAGCTGCTCCTGGAAGCCCACCTCGGGGGGGGGGCTTTCCCGACCTCTGCAACCTCCGCTCCCAGAATCCCCCCAACCTTTCCAGTTGGGACGCCGCTCCCAGACCCCTCCCCCCCCGCGTGGCGCTTCCTGGGACGCAAAATGCCCCCCCTTCGGTGCTAGGCTTGACCTTTTGCCCTTGGAGGCCAAGGTGGGGCGGTGGGGCCCTTTCCCTTCACCCCTGCGGTGTTGGTGCTGCCCCACGTGCCCCCCCTTTGGCTTCTGGCCCTTTGGGCTGGAGGGTTTTTAAGAGGAGACGGGAACGGGACGGGGGGGGGGGCTGGACTAGGACAGTGTTTCCCAACCTTAGGAACTTGAAGATGCGTGGACTTCAACTCCCAGAATTCCCCAGCCAGCTGGCTGGGGAATTCTGGGAGTTGACGTCCACGCATCTTCAAGTTCCTAAGGTTGGGAAACGCTGGACTAGGAGACCTCGGGGTCCCTCCCAGCTGTGTTCTGATTGAAACGGATAAAGCGCCCGGCCCACCTGTTTCACCAGCCGGAGGATTGTGGCTCTGCAGCACTTGTTCCGCGCTCCCCGAGTGGGAGTAACCACTTCCTCAAAACAAACTCCTCGCCCAGAGAATTTAACCCTAGACTAAAGTTCGTTTCTGCCCCAGAGGCAGAAAACAGGTCAACCATTGTAAATCAGTTCAGAAGAGCCTCCCACTCTCCTCTTTGCACGGTGGGTGGGTGTGGCGGAAATCCTGCAACCTGTGGCTGGCTAGCCTGAATTAATATTTGCCACTGTTCACTCACTGGCTGAAGAAAAAAAAAAGGCAAATCGCTGGCTTAGTGGAGAACCTCAGTAATACAGAATAACAGAGCGGGAAGGGACCTTGGAGGTCATCTAGTCCAACCCCCTGCTCAGGCAGGAGACCTAACACCATTTCAGACAGGTGGCTGTCCAGTCTCGTTGGGGGCAATTAAGCTGACTTTGTAATAATGCCGCTTGGGGGTGTGTGTGAAAGCCCTAATAAGCAGGCATATACATAGAATGAAGGCTATTGCTAAGCTTGTAAGCCGCCCTGAGTCTTTGGAGAAGGGCGGGATATAAATGGGATTAAAATAAAATAAAATTAAAAACCTCAAGTGATGGAGCACCCACAATATCTGGAGGCAAGCAGTTCCACTGGTTAATTATCTTCACTGTTGGGAAATTCCTCCTTAGATCCAGGTTGCTCCTCTCCTGGGTGAGTTTCCCTCCGCTGCTTCCTGTCCTGCCTTCAGATGCTTTGGAGGACAGCTTGAGCCCTGGCAGCCCCTGAGATATTGATGGGACTTTGGGCAGGGGAGGGGATGCAGCCCCAGGAGGAGGCGGGGGGGGGGAAGCTGTTCTTCCCCCCCATGTCAGAGGGAGTCTCGGGGTCGCTGTTGAAGTACACACCACCTTTGGCCTGCAAAAGTGATGACAAAGCTGAGGCAGAGTCAGTTTCTCAGAGGGTGTGGTGGCGCTTACTATGCTCTGGAGTCATTGACTTGTAGAGCGAGTAAAACTTTCCTGGCCAGGCTGGGGAGGGGGGTCTGTGTGTGTGTGTGTGTGTGTGTGTGTGTATGCACCCCAGATGCACTTAGCAAGGAAGGTTTTGCCAACTTCTGGCACAGGGACAGTGTGTCCCGCGCGAGTTCGCCATCCTGCTCTTCTGACGTCCCAACTTTCCCTAACGCACGGAAGGCAGACCCAGGGTTGCCCGAAGTCGAGGCGGCCAGCTTTGCGCAAACAACCTCGGGCAGACGGGCTCTCGCCAAAGAAGAGGAACTTGCTCCCTAGCCTTACCTTAGGTAGCTTTCTTGGCAAAACAGCAAAAAGGACAAGCTTTCCCTCCCCCCCCCACCACCCCCTTTTACAACCTGGAAGCTTCTCTCCCAGAGCAGAATTTTGGGTTTGAAAGAGGCAGGAAGAAGAACCATAAAGGAGAGAGAGAGTAGCCCAGGAGTCTTCAAACTTGGCCCTTTTGTGACTTGTGGACTTCAACTCCCAGAATTCCTCAGCCAGCCATGCCACAAGTCACAAAAGGGCCAAGTTTGAAGACCCCTGGAGTAGCCTGTATCTCAAGTGGCTGTCCGGTCTCTCCTCAAAAAAGCCTCCAGGGATGAAGCAACGTCGGAAGGTACAAATTGCACCCTCAGGATCCGCATAGGGAGCAGGCCAGGGCCCTGGGTTCAGGATCATTTTGCAAGGTGCCATCTGGGCCACTCTCCGGGACCGGAGGTTTCTTTTCCCCTGAGGACGGCTCCAGGCGTGAGCCCAAAAGCTTTGGATTGGGGAGGGGGGAAACAACCTTTAGTCCCGGTGACCGACTTACAGCATTATCCGGGGACCTGTAGATTTTATTATCCGTTTTATCTTGCTAGGGCCCATGCTTCAGACAGAGCCATGTCTTCCCAAAGGATTCCACCCTGGGGGGGGCGGGGGGGAGACACTTTGATCATGAAAACCCAACACGGTGGGGGGGGGCAGAGTTTGCCGCTCCTGAGGCTGCTCCCACTGCCCTTCCCTGTGCTGGGGCTGGAGGGGGGGCCTCTGTCAGGAGCCCCCTCCCACAGTTCCTGGCGAAGCTGGATCAAAGGAAGGCAGGCCTGGGGCTGGTGTGAGAGGGGGAGGGCCCCCCCACCCAGGTAGGAGAGCCTGGGGGCTTCCCTTTTCAAAGGAACCCTGATCTGGAGCTTTTTCAGGAATGTGGCGGGGGGGGGGGGAGTCATAGCACCTTGCTACCCTGATGAGCAGACCCCGCCAGCTTTTTCTGTGGGGGTTTTGGGGTTCTAGGCCCGGAGCAGACTCTTAAGGCACCAGTGGGGGTGGGGGATTGTACGTAAGGGGGGGGTTGCAGCAGCAGAAACCAGGTGCGTGGCAAGGTGAGGCACGAATGAGGGTGCAAAGTGGCAGCCCCCACCTCCCAAGCAGCTTTCCTGCTTAATAAGGCCAGTTGGCTGTCTTGCCTTTGCCCTAGTTGGGATGGGTATCTAGGTGAGCAGGCCGGCTGTTGTAGGAGTAGGGGTCTCTTGCTGTAGGCCAGCGGCTCCCAACCTCTTCTATACCACGCACCCCTAAAACGTTTTGGATATATTTTCGCACCTCTTACAAAAGTTCTAAATAACGGCAACGAATTATGCATATACGCGACAAGTTTTCACACACCCCGGAATATCGTTTCGTAGCCCTGGTGGGGAACCCCTGCCACAGACGTGGGGAGGGGGCTTTTCCCTGACGCCCCTTTCCCACAGAGCCAGCCAGTGGCTATGCTGGACAGCCTCAAAGGGGAAGCCCTTGAATCTTGCGGGGACGGCAGTCAGGTCTGAACAAGGCAATTCGGCACCGAGTCAGGCTGGCTTCTCTCGCCAGCTCAGGAGGCTTCCCAACCCATAACCGATGGGGCGCCAGACGTGTCTAGGGCACGCTCTGCTCTGCCCTGGCAAGGCCGATCCCCAAGGCTGGGGTCAGAGGTTGGCACTGAGAGGCAAGGCAAGAATGCGCAGCTCAGCTGCAAGACCGCTAAAACCCCAAAAGGGTTCCTTTGCGGGAACCGGTTGGCCTCCATCTCCTTTCCAGAAACTGGCCAAAGTTTGCCAGGGAGCAATTCTGCACCACCGGTGACTGTTTCCCCCCCCCCAAATCGGCTTTCAAAGTGGGGGTCTTGGTGCGGTGGAGGGTCCTGCCTGGCCCAGTTGGGCTTCTGTTTTTGCTGGGTCCCGGGCCCACCGTGAAAGGCCAGCTGTGAGCAGCGTCAGGAAGGCCGACATTGTAACACAGAACCTCAAGGAGCGGGGGGGGGGGGGGGAGGAGGGCACGGTTGTGTGTGTGTGTGTGATTGGTGGAGTGGTGCCTGTTTTTTGTCTGGGATGCCCCCCCCCTCAGTCAGGAAGGGAGGGAGCCCCAGAGGTGCTTTTTCCCAAAGGCAAGAGGACTTCCTTGGTTTTTTTGTTTTTTTTCCCTTGAAGACATTTCACTTCTCATCCCAGAAGCTTCTCCGGTTCTTGGGTGAGAAGCGAAATGTTTTCAGAGAAGAAAAGCGAGAAAGTCCAGTTGCCTTTTGGGGGAAAAAAGCCCCTTTGGGGCAACCCTGACCAGATTTTCCACTGGAGAAGTTTCCAGAGCTGGCCAAGAGAGGCAGGTCGCTCTCGAGTACAGCTAGTCCTCGACTTAGCAGCAGTTCGTTTAGCGACAGTTCAAAGTTACAACAGCACTGAAAAAAGTAACTCATGACCGTTTTTCACACTTACAACCTTTGCAGCCTCCCCAGGGTCACCTGATTTACATTCGGACCCTTGGCCTTTGACTCGTATTTACGACGGTCGGAGCGTCCCGGGGTCACGCGATCCCCTTTTGCGACCTTCTGACAAGCAAAGTCATTGGGGGAAGCCGGATTCACTTAACAACCATGTTACTCCTTTAACGACTGCAGGGATTCACCCAACAGTTGTGGCCAGAAAGGTCTTAAAATGGGGCAAAAGCTCTTTAATAAATGTCTCGCTTAGAAACAGAAGTTTTGGGCTCAACTCTGGCCGTAAGTCAAGGATTTCCTGTATCTGGATATTTTTGCTCCCCTGTCACCTTTGCCAGTTCTTCTGCCACTTTGGGATGAGGAAGCCACAGACAACACCTCCCCCCCATTGGAAGAGGGCCCTTTGACCCCCTTCCAGAAGCACTGACCTCCAAGGAGAGGGTGGGTCTCAAAGACTGAGCCGCCAGTATTTCCTTGATGCTTGCAAGTACAAAGGGGCTGGCAAGGCACCAGGCCGCCGGGCCCCTCTTTACCATTGGTCAAGGCAGCTGGGGCTCCAAGGGCCACAGCTGGCTGGCTGGCTGGGGGGGGTCTCCCTCCTGTGGGCTGCTTCCGAGGACTGCCCAGAGAGATTAGTAGCCTGGAATCATTTATTTATTTATATTTATATTTAAATTTATATACTGCCCTATTCCCATAGGACTCAGGGCGGTTTACAGGGAAAATTAAAAGTTAAAATACATCATATACAATTAAAAACGATTAAAACTAAGATTAAATTAATCCCTGAACTTAACTAAAACCTCATTAATTAAAAATTAAAACCCCTCAGTCTGGGCCAGACAACTCAAAAAACCAAGTTTTCAAGTCCCTACGAAATGAGCGAAGGTCGGGGGCGGTCCTAAGCTTCGTGGGAAGTTGGTTCCATAGGGCCGGCGCGCCCACAGAGAACGCCCTTCCCCTGGGAATAGCCCGCTGGCATTCCTTAACCGGTGGTACCCTGAAAAGGCCCTCCCTGTGGGAGCGCACAGGATGATGGGAAGTTGATGCCGGCAGCAGGTGTTCCCTTAGATAATCCGGACCCAAGCCATTTAGAGCTTTATAGGTCATTACCAGAACCTTGGATCTCACCCGGAGGACAATCGGAAGCCAATGCAGCTCACGGAGGTGTTACACGGGAGTATCGGGAAACTCCCATAACAACTCGCGCAGCTGCATTCTGCACCAGCTGAAGCCTCCGAGTGGTCCTCAAGGGCAGCCCCATGTAGAGAGCGTTGCAGTAGTCTAGCCGGGAGGTCACGAGCGCATGAGTGACTGTGCGTAGGGCATCTCGGTCCAGATAGGGACGCAACTGGCGCACCAGGCGAACCTGGGCAAAAGCCCCCCTGGTCACGGCTCCTATGTGATCTTCAAAATTGAGCCGTGAATCCAAGAGGACGCCCAAGTTGCGATCCCTATCGACGGGGGGGTAACACCTCACCCCCCATCATTAGTGGTGGAACAACCTGGTTTATCCGAGATGCCGATATGCACAGCCACTCAGTCTTGGCAGGATTGAGTCGAAGCCTGTTTCTCCCCATCCAAACCCGGACCGCTTCCAGGCAACATCCTAATGCTTAGGATCTTTCAACCTGGGCTGAATGTTGAAAGGCAGAGGAGCTGCACACCTGGGTGTGGTGGCAAGTTCCTCCAGGTGTTGGGAGGAAGGAGAGCGGCCAGCAGAGACTTCAGAGTCCGCTGAGAACCCGGCTTTTGACATTAACAGAATAACAGAGTTGGGAGGGACCTTGGAGGTCTTTTAATAGCAACAATAGAATTGGAAGGGACCTTGGAGGTCATCTAGTCCGACCCCCTGCTCGGGCAGGAAACCCTACGCCATTTCAGACAAATGGCTGTCCGGTCTCTTCTTAACAACTTCCAGTGTTGGAGCATTCACTGCTTCTGGAGGCAGGTTGTTCCACTGATTAATTGTTCTCACTGTTAGGCAATTTGTCTTTAATTCCAGGTTGCTTCTCTCCTTGACGAGTTTCCATCCGTTGCTTCTTGTCCTGCCTTCAGGCGCTTTGGAGAATAGCTTGACTCCCTCTCCTTTGGGGCCGCCCCTGAGATACTGGAACACTGCTATCATGTCCCCCCTCGTCCTTCTCTTCATTAAACTAGACAGACCCAATTCCAGCAACCGTTCCTTATGAGTTCCTGATCCTCTTGGTTGCTCTTCTCTGCTCTCTTTCCAGAGTCTCAACATCTTTTTTACATCGTGGTGACCAACCCCTGCTCAGGCAGGAATCCCTATACCACTAGTGTGTCTATTTGTGTTTTAAAAGACCACCCAACTCTACTACAAGTCTGGGCAACGTGCAGTGGAAGCAGCCAGGCTGTTTAGGAAAGGATTTGGCAACCTGCCGTTCCAGTCTGTGAGCTCAGAAAGCGAAGTCTTTGATCTCTGCGCGTTCAGAGGGTGTGAACACGGAATGAAGATGTTGACATCTGTGGCTCCACCCTGGGATGTTGACTTCTAGGGATGCAAGTGCAGGAGTCCTCCTACTCCTGGGAAGCCTAATTAGTTGCCTTGGGCTGAGAGAACTGGGCCTGAATCCCTGGGTGGCAGCAGGCTTTCCCCCAGCTGTGTGCCTGGCCCAGCTGCAGAGAGGCGGTTCCAGCTGTGCCGACAAAGGTTCTCGGGAGGTGTTGAAGGACCCAAGGTTGGCCGAGGGGAGTGGCGGGTCCAGGCAGGTGGCTTGGGCACAAGAGGAAGTCCTGCGTTTGAGCTGGGAAAGGTGAGCACACCTAGGGCAGGGGGTCTCCAATCTTGGACCCTTTAAGGCAGGTGGACTTCAACTCCCATGCTAGCTGAGGAATTCTGGGAATTGAAGTCCACCCGTCTTAAAAGTGGCCAAGGCGGGTTGCCAAACCCTTTTCTAAAAAGTTTGACTGCTTCCACTGCACCTTACCCAGACTTGCTGTAGAGTTGGGTGGTCTTTTAAAACACACACACACACACACACACACACACACACACACACACACACTGGGTTGGTGGTATAGGAATCCCTGCCTGAGCAGGGGTTGGACTAGAAGACCTCCAAGGTCCCTTCCAACTCAGCCAGGTTCTCAGCTGATTCCACCCTGTCTGGAGTCTCTGCTGGCCTGGAGGACTAGAACAGGGGTCTTCAAACTTGGCCCTTTTATGACATGTGGACTTCAACTCCCAGAATTCCTCAACCAGGATGCTTCAAGACGGGGGGGGGGTATCTTCAAACTTGGCCCTTTTATGACTTGTGGACTTCAACTCCCAGAATTCCTCAACCAGGATGCTTCAAGACGGGGGGGGGGGGGGGGTCTTCAAACTTGGCCCTTTTATGACTTGTGGACTTCAACTCCCAGAATTCATCAACCAGGATACGTCAACACGGGGGGGGGGGTCTTCAAACTTGGCCCTTTTATGACTTGTGGACTTCAACTCCCAGAATTCCTCAGCCAGACCCACGTCAGGACCCCCAGGGCGCTTCCCGTTGCTGTCCCTCCCTCCCTCCCCCTAGTCTGGACCTGCCCTTCCCAACAGGCTGAGGCTGAAGGGCAGGTGGTCTTCACAAGGTGCAGAGGGAGCCCTCCGGTTACCATCCTTCCTTTAGTCACCAAAGTTTACAACACTTGCAGCATCCCCCTGGTCACATGATCAAAATTCGGATGCTTGGCTCATATTTATGACGGTCGCAGTGTCGGTGTGTGTGTGTGTGTGTGTCTAGTGAACCCCTTTTGCGACCTCAGTGGGGGAAAATCCGGATTCACTTAACAACCTTGTTACTAATTTAACAGCAGCAGCAGCGACCCACAACAATTGTGGCAAGAAAGCTTGTAAAATGGGGCTAAACTTGATGATCTTGCTTAGCAGTGGCAATTTGGGGTTCAAGGACAGCCTGTATTGGACACCCCCCTCCCAGGATCCCCCTTTGAAATCCAGCCTAATCTGGTGCTCCTCCTTCTTCTCTCCCCCCCCCCCCGTGCCCCCCCCCAGGTGTCACAAGCTGCAGGACTCCTTGCTCAGCTCGGCCAGCGGCTTCAGCAACTACCGAGGCATCTTGAACTGGTGTGTGGTCATGCTGGTGAGTAGCCACTGCGATCCCCGGGGTGGGGAGGGGAGGGCTGATGCCTGGCTCGCTGCCCCTTGGCACCCCTCGGCGGCAGACGCCAGCTGCGTTTCTTGGGCCGCCAAAGCTGGCAGCCCGCCGGGCCGAAGAGGCACTCTGGGCGGCCCCTTAGCAGCACAGAGAGGATATTGTGGTCTCAACAGCCCGGTGGCCTGGCAGCTTTGGCTTCGGGTAAGTGGCAGCTCGTGGCGGGACGGACTGCTTGGAAACGGGCCAGGCCAAAGAGATTCGGGCATTCCAGGGGCAATTCTGGGTCCTCGGATGGAATGGCTGAGGATATTGGAGAGGAGGGACCCCCGGGGTGGGAGGCAGCGGTCACCTTCTCCCCCCAGAGCCACCCTCTCTTGGGGTCTTCCAGCTTTCTACGGTGGTGGGAAGGCGGTAGGTCTCCATGCGGCCTCCAGAGAGGTTTTCCAAAGGTGGCCCCTTTAAGACTTGTGGACTTCAACTTCCAGAATTCCCCAGGCAGCATGAACAAGGCTGCCTTAGGCCAGGGATGTCCGGCCTTGGCCAGTTCAAGACTCGTGGCCTTCTGGGAGTTGAAGGCCACAAGTCTTAAAGGGCCCCCCTTTGGGGACCCCTGTGCTTGAGGACTGCCCTGTTCCTCCTCCCTCTTGTTCCCCAAACATTCCGCTTGTCCGCTTGTGACGATTCCCTCCTCACGGGCATTTGCAGGAAAGACCCCTCCCAATTCAGAGGATCCCCTGGCCGGCTGTCAGCAGCCCCTCTGAGGGAGGGCGGCTCCCCCAGGCCATTTCAGTGCCCTGAGGCTCCGGAGGGCTTCTTCCCTGGGGGAAAACGGCTTCGGTCTCCCGGAAATTTATGGAGAGCTTAACCCCGGAGCCTGGTGGTGACCTCCAAGCAGGTTCTGCCTCTCAGAGAGATCATTGTCAGCCCTGGGGAAGGAGAACCGTGCCAGGAGCGCCCTCATGAGCCGGGACGGTTCCTGGCGTCCGGAAGGCTGGATGGACTGGTGGGACTGCAGGACAAATGACCCAGCGCCGGGCTCCCTCCCAAAGTCGTCCTGCACTGCAGTTCTCCCTGGCTGGTTTTGGGATCTCCTGGGTGCCAGCTGTGCCAAGCAAGAGAGCCCAGTTCGAAATAGCTGGTTCTAGCCAACTGGCACAGGGGGCGCCGCTCAAAAAAGCCGAATAATAACAGAACGACAGAGTTGGACGGGACCTTGCTCAAGCAGCCGTCCCTGTATCATCTCAGGCAAGTGACTGTCTGGTCCAGGGGGAGGCAACCTTGGCTCTTTTATGACTCGTGGACCTCAACTCCCAGAATTCCTCAGCCAGGCACGCTGGCTGAGGGATTCTGGGAGTTGACGTCCACGAGTCATAAAACGGCTGAGTTTGAAGACCCCTGTTTTAAAGGTTACTGAGTCTTCTTTCTCTTTCGTTTTCAATGTCCACCTGTCCATTTCTGCACAGGCTAGAATTTTTGGGAGTTGAAGTCCACGAGTCATAAAAGAGCCAAGGTTGCCGGTCCCTGGTCTAGTCTCTTCTTAAAAACCTCCAGCGATGAAGCAACCACAACTTCTGGTGGCAAGCTGTTCCACTGGTTAATCGTCCTCACTCTTAGGAAGTTTCTCCTTAGTTCCAAGCTGCTGCGTCTTGACTAGTTTCCATCCGTTGCTTCTTGTCCTGCCTTCGGGCGCTTCGGAAAACCAGTTCACCCCCTCCTCTTCTTTGTGGCAGCCCCTCAAATATTGGAATACTGCCGTCCTGTCCCCCTTAGTCCTTCTTTTCTCTACTCTGGCCGTGCCCAGTTCCTGCAACCGTCCTTCGCATGTTGGTTCACGTGGACCAGGGACTCCCTTTGGGGCTGAGTCTTCTGAAACTGGCCCCTCCACCAGTTCAACCAAAGGGGCACCACGAGAGGCCCCTGGACCTTCTCTGCATGGAGAAGCTTCTGGCAGCACCCCAACAGAAGGCATTGTAGTCTTTGGGGGCCGTTGCAGATCAGGGTTTTCTGAGGCATCCATAAGTATAAAGCAGGGGTGTCCAACCTTGGCCACTTGAAGAGCTGCGGACTTCAACTCCCAGCATTCCCCAGCCAGCATATTGGATGGAGAATTCTGGGAGTTGGAGTCCACACCTCTTAAAGCGGCCAAGGTTGAGAAACACAGAGTACAGTACGGCTGTCCAAAGCTGGCCACTTTAAGACCTGCGGACTTCAACTCCCAGAATTCCCCAGCCAGCATATTGGATGGACAATTCTGGGAGTTGAAGTCCGCAGGTCTTATAGTGGCCAAGGTTGAATACCTGTGGTCTAAAAAGAAGGACTTCCCGTCCCTGTTGGTGGAGTGCCCAAATGCCACCGCTGGCTGCCCTGGCAGAGGAGTCTTGCTAGTTTCCATCCTTGGGCAAATGGCTTGTGTGTTGTGAGACCTTAACAATAAATGGGGTGTCCCTCTGTCCCTGACCCCGTCAGTAGTCTCCCTGTTTCAGGCGGATCCTCCAGCTGGCGGTGGCAGTTGGAGGTGGCAAGCCCTTGCCACGTTGGCTTCTTGACCTTCAACCAGGGTGTGGCGGTGGCTGGCACTGCCAGTCAGTCTGCCCTCCAGAGAGCCAGCCGGCCCAAGGTTGCCTCCGCTGCAGGATTTGCTGGGTTAACTCGGGGTGGGTGGGTGGGAGAGTGGGTCAGACGTGCCCGTTTCCCCTTGGCCCTTTGCAAACGTCGTCGGCCTGGTGGAAGTCCTGCCTTGTAACCGCACTCTTGGCACCGCAAGGTCCCTCCGGTGGCTGGGAGGGGCATCCTCTCCCTCCCCCCCCTCGGCAGAGATGGCGGGAGTTTTGATCCTGCAGGTTTTGAAGTTGGGGAGAGCCTTGGAAAGACTCCCCTTGTTGTGATTGTGGTGCTGGTGGGCAAACTACTAAATGTGTTGTGCAAGATTGCACACAACGGGAAGGTCTGCCTGAGGCATCGCCGGAGGTCACCGCCTGGAGACCTGAACTGGTCTCCTCCTCCTCCAGTAGAAATTTTGTATTTAATTATGTGGATTGTGTATATACTTCTCTTCTCTCATGCATTATTCAGTAAATAATACAGGCAGTCCTCAACTTATAACAATTGATTCAGTGACTGTTCAAAGTCACGACAGCCCTGAAACAAGTGACTTATGACCGTTTTTCACACATCCCCAGTGATCACCTGATCAAAATTTCGGGCGCTTGGCAACTGACTCATATATATGACGGTCGCAATGCCCCGGGGTCACACGATCCCTCTTTCGCAACCTTCTGGCCAGGAAAGTGAGTTGGGAAGCCAGATTCACTTAACGACCGTGTTACTCGCTTAACGTCCGCGGTGGTTCACTTAGCAACAGTGGCAAGAAAGGCTATAAAAATGGGGCAAAAGGCCACTTAACAACTGTCCTGCTTAGCGACGGAAATGTTGGGCTGAATTGCCAAAAGCCGAGGACCGCCTGCAGGGCGCTGGCTTGTTCGGCCCAGGGTGTGGTTCCATCGGACCTTTGTTCTTCAGCGGCACGTTCCTCCCTGGCCCCGAGTGGATCGGGCCCCCGTCCCCTCCCTGCCTGATCTCTCTTGTCTCCCGCAGGTGCTCAGCAACGCCCGCCTCTTCCTGGAGAACCTCATCAAGTGAGTGACGGGCTCCCCCCCTCCAGCCTTGCCGTGAAGGCCGCCCCTTGGCCCTGCCACCCAGCCCTCGCCTGACCTCTGCCCCTTGCCTGGGAGGGAGGGGGGTCAGGAGGGGACTACAGGGGAGCCCCTTGGCAAGAGATCGCCCTGGGGTGCCAAGCCAGCTCAGGCATGGCACAGAACTCATCAGAGCCACCCTCACCCCCCCCCCACTGCTGAGCCGGGGGGGGGGGGAGGTTGCTTTTAATTATCACCGGAGGGGGGGCTGCAGGGGGGGGATGGCTGGGTCGCTGTAGCCCCTGTGCCAAAGGGGCTTTTAAAGACCAGGCCATTGCAAGGACATCGATCCTTCCATTCCCCACCATTCAGTCAGAACTGAAGAAGCTTCTTGGATGAGAAGCGAAACGTTTTCAAAGGGGTGGGGGTGGGGAAACCCCAAGAAAGTCCAGTCTCCATTTGGAAAAAAGCCCCTTTGGGACCCCACCACAGCCCGGATGACAGAATCTCCACGGTCATCCAGCCACTGGAGATAGGAGTGGAGCTACTGGATAAGATGAGCACTCTGGCCCACGTTACAAATGGGAGTCTGTTGCCTGCTCTCAAAAGAAACTACATACCTACCCATGGAGAGTTCCCAAGATTGATGCTCTAGGGCAGGGGTCCCCAACCTTGGCAACTTTAAGACCTGTGGTCTTCAACTCCCAGAATTCCCCAGCCAGCATGCGCTGGCTGGGGAATTCTGGGAGTTGAAGACCACAGGTCTTAAAGTTGCCAAGGTTGGGGACCCCTGCTCTATGGAACAAAACTGTGACTGAATGGACTAGGAAAGGGGGTGTCCTCCCCCCCCCAGGTTCTGGTCCTCCTATGCCAGGGTACCATGGAAGCAGCCCAGCATCTTTCTATTTCTGGCAGATTGGCAAGGGTGGTGCTGCCACCCTGTGGCTCCCCACTGCTCTGCATGCCCTCCGTCTCCTGCTCCCTGGCCAGAGGCAGCCCCTTGCAGGGGTCCCACGGGCGGCGGCGGGGGGGGGGGGGCGCTTGGGCTCTGACGCAGGAGGGAGCCATTTTTAAGTCTGTCCTGAAAGACGCATTCCAGGGACAGCCAGAGCACCACCCTGGGCCCAGAACTGGAGCTACCAGCTTCCCTTAGAGGAGGATACATTTGTGTCCCCAAAACTGTGCCCCAGCCCCACTTCCCATCTGGGCCTCCTCTCCTGCCTTCCAAATGGCCACTAAGCCGGCTGAGGAATTCTGGGAGTTGAAGTCCACAAGTCTTAAAGGGTCCGAGGTTGCTTTAGGGGCTTCAGACCTTCGCTTTGGCCTTTGGCCACCTCAAAGGTTGCGCTCTCCACTCCAGCCTGGCCTCTCCTGCAGCTGCGGTGCTGCACGCACGTGAAAGACCTTTCTGCAGCTCCCCTCCCCCACAGTGGGCACGTTCACGAAAGGGAGAAATTTGTGCAGGGCTTGCTGCGTGTGTGCCCCTCCAACGCACAGTGCAGCGTTGTGCATGAGGCAAAGCGTGGTTAGACCATTTCTGTACCCAGGGATGTGGGGGCAGGCCCCTCCCTTCCCCTTGCTCAAGAACCCTGGAATGCTCTGGGACAGATTTGTGGGGAGGGGCACAGTGTTCAAACTACAGAAGGACTAACCTGGATGATGTTAGCTAGTTTGGGTAATGAAATATCTGCAAGGAAACAAACTCAAAGAGCCCCAATGAGCCCTTAAACTGCAAAGATCTCAGCTGCAAACAGATAACAAAAGTTTGCAGGGGGGGGCTGACAGGCTGCCACATCTCACAACAGGCTGCCCCTCCTTCCCCCCCTCCCCCAGTTGGCCTGGAGCCAACAAGATTCTTTATTTTTCAGGTACGGCATTCTTGTGGACCCCATCCAAGTCGTCTCCTTGTTTCTGAAGGACCCCTATAGCTGGCCTGCTCCGTGCCTTATTATTGGTGAGTCAGCTTTGCCTCCCCCCTTTTCTGTCCTTCCTTCGGGGGAGGGAACGGGGTAGGCGGGGGTCCTACTGCCTCTGCATCACTTGAACCCCTGAAATTTGGCTGCAGGGGGGGGGAGGTCCAGTTCAGGACACTGCGGCACGACACGGGGAAGGCTAAGGGTGGGTTCTGGCAAAAAAAAGGGTTTGCAGAGCTTTAGTGGAGAGGGAAGGCCTTTGGGGGAGCGGGGCGGCCACATTCGGGGCTGGCTTGTGGGTGGCCAAGACCCCCATCCTTGTGCTTTCCTTTCCAGGGGCCAACGGCTTCGCGCTGGTCGCTCTGCACGTGGAGAAGAAGCTGGCGGCGGTGAGCAGGGGGCGCCGGCCCTTGGATCTTATTCCTTTTCCTTTATTTGCAGATCAATTAACTCGGTTAACTGTTGTCGCGGGGCGGGGATCGGAGGCTTATTGCCTTTTATGTTAGGCTTTTATCTTTGCAAGCCACCCGGGGTCACCGAGGATGGTTTGGGCAGTCATATAAATTTTCTTAATTAAATCAATGTCAAATTTAGAGACTCCCCTCTCACTCGCTTGATCAAGTCTTCTCCTGGAAATCTGGCATTCAGCTGTTTTAAGTATAGGCAGACCTCAACTTACAGCAATTCATTTAGCGACGGCTCAAACGGCACTGAGAAAAGTGACGTACGAGCATTTTTCACTCTTAACGGCCGTTGCAACATCCTCAAGGTCACGCGATCAAAATTCAGACGCTTGGCCACTAACTCGTACTTTACGACGGTCGCCGTGTCCCGGAGTCACGCAATCCCCTTTTTGTGACCTTCTGAGAAGCGAAGTCAGTGGGGGAAGCCAGATTCACTTAACAGCCGTGTCGCTAGCTTAACAACTGCAAAGTTTCATTCAACAATCGCGGAAAGAAAGGTCGTCAGATAAGGCAAAACTCATAACAGCTGTCTTGCTGAGCAGCAGAAATTTTGGGCTCCGTCGTGGTCGTACGTTGGGGACTAGTGGAATCCTTTGCCCTTCGTGGCCCTTGAGAACAAAACCTTGAGCAAGAGAGCCGGTGGGCGGGTGGGTGCATGATGGTTATTGTGGGTTTGTGTTTGGTGTCTCAGGCCTGCTTTCAGGGCATTTCATGGGTAAAGACTGGATTTAGGACAACTTTTAAGACCTGTGGACAATTCTGGGAGTTGAAGTCCACAAGTGTTAAAGTGACCACAGTGGGATATCCCTGATGCCACTTTTCCAGAACTGGCAGAAAGTCCTGATTGGGCAGGATAAGAAGTAAGGTGTAACTTCCAGTTCAGATTTGGCTCAGAACGAGAGTTAACAATGTTCCTGGTGGGGACTGGTATAAAGACTTGAAGCCAGAATTATGTTTGTTAGGTATAATTGTAGGAAAGAATGTGTTTAATATTACATGTTTTAACTGCAGCAAGAATTGTATTCGCTCAACATTGGAAAAATGCAGCATTACCAACGGAGGAAGAGTTAATCAAAAAAAATTCTAAATTGTGCAGAAATGGACAGGTGGACATTGAAAATGAAAGAGAAAGAAGACTTGGTATACTTTAGAACAAGGGCCTTCAAACTGGGCCCTTTTATGACCTGTGGACTTCAACTCCCAGAATCCCTCAGCCAGCGTGCCTGGCTGAGGAATTCTGGGAGTTGAAGTCCACGAGTCATAAAGGGGCCAGGTTTGAGGACCCCTGATCTAGACTGCATGAACCCAAAGCCTGCCTGGCTGAGGAATTCTGGGAGTTGAAGTCCACGAGTCATAAAGGGGCCAAGTTTGAGGACCCCTGCTTTAGAACATGGGATACTTTTTATCAATGGCTAGAAAAACGAGGTAGAGAGAAAGGAACTTAATATGTATTAGGAAGTTAAATATTGGAACCCAGACAATACGTTGCTGATAAAATATTAAGAACTTGTGATTATAAAAAAGTAATAAATATATATATATTAAAAAAGAAAAGAAAAAGAAGTAAGGCATTGACTTTCCAGATCAGGTGTGGGTCAGAACGAGAGTTGCAGCGTTCCTGGTGGGGTCTGGGCTGCGCTTAAGCCTTTGGGGGTTGGGCAGGGGGGGCTCTGATTCTGGGTATTAAGATGAGCCCCTTTCCTTTGTGCTTCAGGGCTCCTTATCCGAGCGCAGCGGGACCGTCCTGCACGTCTTCAACCTGCTGATGGTCTTGTGCTTTCCTGCCCTGGTGGTGCTGGCGGTCACCACCATCACGCCAGGTGGGTGCCGTCCGGTGAGGGGGGCCTTGCCAGGCAGGATGTCTTGTGGGAATGGGCTGGGTGGGGGTCTCGGGGCAACCTGGTGCTTGGACTGTCTTGCCTGAACACAGCCTGTCCTGCCCCCGTGAGCTGTTCATGGATGGGGCTGCATCTCCTCCAGGATGGCCAAGGAACCACAGTATAAGAGAGTTGGAAGGGACCTTGGAGGTCTTCTAGTCCAACCCCTTGCTCAAGCAGGAGAACCTACACCATCTCAGACAAGTGACCGTCTAGTCCAGGGGTCTTCAAACCTGGCCCTTTTATGACTTGTGGACTTCAGCTCCCAGAATTCCTCAGCTGGCTGAGGAATTCTGGGAGTTGAAGTCCACAAGTCATAAAAGGGCCAAGCTTAAAGACCTCTGGTTTAGTCTCTTCTTAAAAACCTCCAGTGATGGAGCACCCACAACTTTTGGTGGCAAACTGTTCCGCTGGCTGATTGTTCTCCCAATCAGGAAGTTTCTCCTTAATTCCAGGCTGCTTCTCTCCTTGATTGGTTTCCCTCCGTTGTGTCTTGACTTGCCTCCTGGTGCTTTGGAGAATCGGTTGGACCTTTCCTCTTCTTTGAGGCAGCCCCTCATAACCCCCCCCCTTCCCCCCTTCTTTTCTCTAGACTGGCCATTCCCAAATCCTGCACCCATTCTCCATAGGTTTTAGTCTCCAGGCCTTTGGTCATCTTCCTTGCTCTTCTCTGAACTTCTCTGAGCTGTTCCACGGATTGATTGTTCTCACCGTCCGGAAATTTCTCCCTAGGTTGCTTCTCTCCTCGATTGGTTTCCCACCAATTCGTTGTGCTGCTTTCATGTGCTTTGGAGAAGGACCCCAAGATGCCTCTCACAGTTACTCACAGAGCCAGGTCCCACCTATTCCATACCTGGGCCTTTGGCTCTTCTTGCCTAAGTGTAAAACCTTGTGTTCCTCAACACTGAATTTGTTAGGTAGGGGCCCAGACTTCAAGTCTGTTCAGGTCCTTCTGATCTTGAGCCCAACTTCTGGAGTGTCGGTCACCCCTGACAGTCAGATTCGGTCACAGCTTTGTTCCGTACGGTATTAACCTTGTGAACTCTGAAGCTTCCTCCTTCCATTATGTATTCAAGATGGACAGGGTTTAATATTTATAGGTTACTTATATGTAAGGGTGTAGGTCAGGGATAGGCAACCTTGGCTCTTTTGTGACTCGTGGACTTCAACTCCCAGAATTCCTGAGCCAGCCATGCTGAGGGGAAAGGGAGAGGTTTCCAAGCTGTGCCATGCTGGCTCAGGAATTCTGGGAGTTGAAGTCCACGAGTCACAAAAGAGCCAAGGTTGCCTACCCCTGGTGTAGGTCTATACATATGTTGTATATAGTATGCTTTAAATGTGTGCTATGTATATGTACACTTTGAGAGGAAGCAACTAAATTTCATTTTTAATGTGTGCCATTGCGTCCACAGGAAAAATGACAATAAAGGTTATCTAATCTAAAAATTTTTTTGTGAGTTCTTGTTTGCAGAGGTCTTGCAGAGGGTTGGGAGGAGCCCCGTATCCACCAAGGAGCCCACAGGGAAGCTGCTGTTCTGTGTTCTGATCATGGCCCACCAGATGTTTGGGCTGTTTCATTGTTCGGGAGAGAAGGAGGAATCTGGGGGAGACGAGAGGCTGCTTCAGTTCCCAAGGCCGCAGCGGACCTCTTCCTTTCAGCCTTCTAGAGCAGGGGTCCCCAACCCACGGTCCGTGGACCGGTACCAGCCCGCCGCAGGGCAGCAACCGGTCCGCAGAAACAAGCAAAGCCCCATCCGTGGGATGCAGGCTGCACACAAAACCAGGCACCCTCCAGTCCACGGAAAATCTTCTCTCCGTGGAACCGGTCCCCGGTGCCCGAAAGGATGGGGCCCTCTGATCTAGAGGCACCATGTTCAAGCAGATTCTTCACCAAGGCCACGAATTCTTTGGGGCTCCCCCACCTCAGAGGCAATGCCATCTGTGAAGCCCCTCACCCTGCCTTTCCTGTCCTCCTCCACAGTTGGGGCTGTTTTTGCCCTCATGGTCCACACCATCCTCTTCCTCAAGCTCTTCTCCTTCAGGGACGTCAACAAGTGGTGCCGCCAGAAGCGGTCGGCGAAAGCCGCCCGAGGGCACGCAGGTGAGCACAGAGGGGCGTCTTCTGGCCTGGCTTCCTCCGGAGGCCCACAGCGGGAGGACTGGCATGGGGGGAGGAGGGGGTGCTTTGTGGGGGGGGGAGGAGGGAGGGAAAAGAAGGTGGCCCCTGAAGGCCTCTGAACTCAAGGGAAGCTGAGGAAGGAGCTTGCTGAGGGCCAAGGAAGACCCGGTTTGTGGGTCCAGCTACTGAGGGCTGAGATGTTTTAGTTGAGGAACGTGAACCTTCCTGGATTGGTGCTTGGAGTGGTAGCATTGAAGGTCTCTGGAGCTTCTCCATCGCCCAGGTCATGGTTGACCCAAAGGTGCTTTTTCAAGAGGCAACTGGACTTCCTTGGTTGTTGTTTTTTTCTTTGAAGAAGTTTTGCTTCTCATCCAAGAAGCTTCTTCGGCTCTGACTGGATGGTGGGAAAGGATTTATATTCCTTCCTGGCCATTTGCATCCTTTCGGAGAGTCATTGAGGCCACCTGGAGGCTTGTCTGTGTCCTCAGGGTCAGCCGAGTGGTGCAAATGGGTGTGGAGCCTTCTTGGACCTGCTGAAGGGACGGTATGGCAGAGGGGGAGGGATACGACCTCATCTACCTCCAGTCTACAACACCGTCCTTTCAGCAATTCCAAGATGGCTCCACGCCCATTTGCACCACTCAGGTGATCCTGAGGACAGAGACAAACCTCCAGGTGGCCTCAACGACTCTCTAAAAGAGAGGTATCAAACTGCCGGCCCGCGGGCCGGAGGTGTCATCCGGAAGCCGGGCCCACCCCGGCTAGCAATGACAAAGCTCTCCTGATACGTTGTGCGACGTCATGTGACGTCGCGAGTTTGACATGTCTGCTCTAAAAGGATGCAAATGACCAGGTCTCTGCAAGGAGTATAAATCCTTCCATTCCCCACCATCCAGTCAGAATCTGATGAAGCTTCTTGGATGAGAAGCGAAACTTCTTCAAAGAAAAACAAGAGAGACCAGTTGCCTCCTGAAAACCCATCTTTGGGACGCTCTTCAGAGAGCTCTTGAGCCAACCTCTCCCAGTCTGGCTGATGGGGGAGGCTGCCAGTGCCGCCTTGGGACACCCCCAGCTGGGCTGAGATGGGAACTCTCCGGCCTGCTGCCTGTTACTCCTCCTCCATGCTCAATTCGGGGGTCCTGCCTGCCTCTTGCCTGGCACAAGCCACTTCCTGGCCTTCCAGGGTCCCCCCGTCCCCAGGGCAGTGGATGAGCTGGCTTGTGACTCACCGGCGTTTCCCTCGGGGATGGTGGAATAGGAGGGGGGGTGTCTCTCCCTGGATCAGCTGGACCACCGCCGTGACCACGGTCTCTTTCCGTTCCAGCTCCAGGGCCACAGAAAGCCAACGGGAACGCGACTCCACAAGAGGTGACCTACCCAGACAACCTGACTTACAGAGGTGAGGAGACCGGGGTGTGTGTGTGTGTGTCTCGTAGGAGGGGCGGGAATTGAGTGGGATGCGGTGGCCGTGGGCCCTGGGTGGCGGCGTCTTGTTCCCCCCCTCCCCCAGTCTGGATGCCGACGTGGCCGTGCCCTCCCCTCCCCTTCGGCTCTCTTTCCTCCGTGGGAGGCGGACGCCGCCCTTCGCTTTCAGCCCCTCATAAGGGTCCCCCTCTCCCCCCCTGCAGATCTCTACTATTTCTTGCTGGCCCCCACGCTGTGCTACGAGCTGAACTTCCCCCGTTCCCCACGGATCCGCAAGCGCTTCCTTCTGCGCAGGCTTTTCGAGATGGTGAGCCTCCTTCTGGGCGGGGTCCTCCCTCCAGCCCTGGGGGTGGGGCGGGGGAAGCTGCTTTTCAGCGACTTACGACCGTTTCCCACACTTACGACCGTTGCAGCGTCCCCTGTGGTCATGGGATCAAAATTCGGACGCTTGGCATCCGGTCCCTATTTGTGACGGTCGCAGCGTCCCCTTTTGCGACCGTCTGGCAGTAAAAGCTAATGGGGAGCCAGATTCACTTGACCGTGTGACAAAGCTAACCACGGCAGCGATCCGCTTAACGATTGCGGGAAGAAAGGTCGTAAAATGGGGCAGAACCCGCTTAGCAACTGTCTCGCTTAGCAGCAGAAATTTGGGGTCGTAAGCCGAGGACTGCCTGCGCTCATAGATTGGAGGGCGGCCACCTGCGACCTTCTCCTTGGGCGGCTGAGTGTCGAAGGGAGCTGCGCTGGCAGCGTTGGTCCTGGGAGGAGCCTCGGTCATCCAGGCTGACCCCCAGGCGGCTGGGTGGGATCTCAGCTGGGCCCTTCTACAGCCAGAGCGGGTCCGTTGGGTCAGCGGCCGTCCGACTGGAGGCTCTGGCCACTTGTGGCCCTGCCGCTTCTCCAGCGAGTCCTCGGCCACGGCTTCCCCGGGAAAAGGGCCCGAGGCTGCAAGGGGCGCTTAGAGGGACGGGAAGCGGTTGGGCCGGGCAATCCGGAGGGCGCTGCTGGTTGCACTCACCCTGGCTTCCCCCCCTCCTCTTCCTCCTCCTGCAGCTCTTCTTCCTGCAGTTGCTGGTGGGGCTGATTCAGCAGGTGAGTGGGGGGGGCCCTCTGGGCCTGCCCTCTTCCTCTGTGACTGGGAGGGGGGGCTTCCCCTGGCAGGCTCTCCTCTGGCCTCTCGTAAGAATCCCAGATTTCTGGCGCGGCCCAGAGCTGGGAAGGGAGTGGGGGGCGGCCCTGGGAGGCTGCAGGAGTGTCGCCCCTCCCTTTGGGGCTGCGGACCCAGAGCCGGCGCTTGGCCCTGCCTCGAGTCTCTGGTGCTTCTGATCCTGACTTGCGGAGGAGTCTCCCCGGCCTTTGGAGGGGAGGCAGTGGGCTCCAGGGGTGTGGAAGTCGGCCCAAGGCCCCCGAGGCTTCCTCAGGCTTGGTTCAGAGTTGCACCCTTGAGGGCTGGGAGGGCAGCCCCCCACCCCCACCCCGCTTCCCCAGTCTGGCTGCCTCTGAGTGGACCAGAATGGCTCCTTCCGGTCAAGGCCACTCTAGAACAGCCGTGCAGCGGTTGGGTCTCATCGGCAAGGATCTTGAACGGCTGGAGTTGCTGTGCATGTGAAGATGGCCCCCCTCGGCACCTTGTTCTCTTGCCCAAGGAGGAGTCTCAGTCCCAGGGCAAGAGAGCCCCTCTTGGGGGTTGGTCAGGCCTGGACAACATGGCCCATAAGCGACTTGTCTCCGGTCTTCCTCTTCTAGTGGATGGTGCCCACAATTCAGAACTCCATGAAGCCTTTCCGGGTAAGCTCCGCTTTTCTTGCTCCCTCGCTGAAGGTCCTTGGAGCACCAGGGACTAGAAGCTTGTATGGATAAAGGAGAACCTTTGTACCTCAGGGTGGAAACGGAGGTTTCTTGGTGGCCTCTGAACTTGGTGGTTTTCTTGCAGGCATTTCATGACCCAAACTAGGGAACGTCATCCGTGCTAGAAGTTGTAAACCTCATTCCCTTCTAGCACGGATGGTGTTCCCTAGTTGGGTCATAAAACGTCTGCCAGGAAACCGCCCAGCACAGAGAGCGCCAGGCACTCTCTATAATCCCCCTCCTCCTCCCCCTCCTCCCCCTCCTCCTCTCAACGTCCATCTAGCACAGATGATATTCCCTAATTGGGTCATAAAAGGCCTGCAGGGAAACAACCCAGCTCAGAGAGCACCCAAGTCCAACAAGATCAAAGACCAACAAGCCAGAAAGAGAACGCAAAGACCCCAAAACACCTCCCCACCGGCGGTCACCCCCCAGATGAGCGTACCATCGGTCAAGATGTCAGCAGTCCCCCAATTCAAGGACCCGGCAAGCAAGTCAGTGGTAAACGGCCCAACCAAAGAACCTCCCAAGACCGTCCGCCACTAACACGGAGAGGGCAGGCCCCTAGAACAGGGCTCTTCAAATGTGATCCTTTTATGGCTTGTGGACCTCAACTCCCAGAATTCCTCAGCTAGGCACACATGCCTAGCTGAGGAATTCTGGGAGTTGACATCCACAAGTCATAAAAGGCACATAGTTCTCTCACGCTGGCTGAGGAATTCTGGGAGTTGAAGTCCACAAGTCATAAAAAGGCCACATTTGAAGAGCCCTGCTTGTGGACTTCAACTCCCAGAATTCCTCAGGCGTGCCAGTTTGGGTAATGAAACGTCTGCATAAAAACGGAGACCTCGGAGAACAGCTTGACCCCTCAGAAGCTTGTCTGTTTTGAGGGGAGGGCGTATCTGCGGAAGACGCCTCTTCTAGGATACCTCATTGCAAGGAGCCCCTCCCTCCTAATTGCTCATGGTAAAGATGGCCCCACTTTCTCCCACCTGGAGGACCCCTCTATGGTTGAACCTCGCACCCCCGTCTCCTGCTGCAGGGGGCGAGGGACAGCATTTTGACCCCCATGTTTGTCTTTTCTCCAACTGTGCGGGCTGCGTGTCTAAATACACTGGACAGTATTTCACAGCTGCCAGTTTTAATAAAATAACACAGCCGGAAGGGACCTTGGAGGTCTTCTAGTCCAACCCCCTGCTCGGCAGGAGACCCTATCCCATTCCAGATTAATAGCTACCCAGTTTTTTTAAAAAATCTCCAGTGATGGAGCACCCACAACTTTCTGGAGGCAAATTCCAGATCTGGAAATTTCAGCAATTGCCTGGCTGGCTAGGAAATTAACGAATGTGGACGCCCACATGCCTAGAAACTTGAGAAGCTCGGAGATTCAGACCCCCATGTGCCTCAGCCAATCTAGAAGAGACATTGGGGTTAATTTTGAGCAGCTGGGAGAGATGGGGACAGGGCCGCCTTGGGGAAGGAGAAGACTGAAGCTATTCTTGCTTTGCAGGACATGGACTACTCTAGGATGATCGAGCGTCTGCTGAAGCTAGCGGTAAGTACCACAAATGGCTGGCGAGGAATCCTGGGAGCTGTAGTCTCCATTTGGAAGGCAGAAGAGGAGGCCCAGCTGGGAAGCGGGGCGAGGGGCAGTGTGGGGGACGCCAGTGTGGCCTCCATCTCCAAGGGAAGTTGGTAGCTCCAGTTCTGGGCCCAGCACCGTGGTCCGCCTGCAGGATGTGGCTGTCCCTGGAATGTGTCTCTTGGGGCAGACTCAAAAATGGCTTCCTCCTGCGCCAGAGCCCAAGGCCCGTCTGGCTTGGCACTAGGGAAGGCCAACAGCAACTCTTCCCTAAAGGGGGGTGGGAGCTGCTCTCCTGGTTCAGGATCGGGACGTTGCTCCCAGAAGCTCCTTGGGGCCAAAGAGGAAGCTCTTCAGTGCAGGAGTCCCCAAACAAGGCCGTGTGGACTTCAACTCCCAGAATTCCCCAGCCAGTGCAAGTCATAGAATCCAAACTGGTCACAGGAAGAAAGTGCCTAGAAAAGCTCTTTCCGTAGGGCCTCTGTAGGACTTTTATCTCAATGGTAAAAAAGGCGTTGCAGGCAACCTCAGCCATTTTATGATGTATGGACTTCAACTCCCAGCTGGCTGGGGAATTCTGGGAGTTGAGGTCCACTTGTCTTAAAGTGGCCCTGTTCTGGAGGAAGCCAAGAGCACCAACGGGGCCTCCTTTGTCTCGTGTCTCTACAGGTTCCCAATCACTTGATCTGGCTGATCTTCTTCTACTGGTACTTCCACTCCATCTTGAACTTTCTAGCCGAGATCTTGCAGTTTGGGGACCGAGAGTTTTACCGGGATTGGTGGTGAGTCGGCTAGTGTGTCTTCGTGCGTGGGATCTTTGTGAACGGGCCACTTGCAGGACTCCCTCCATCTTGGCACTTGGAGTGGTCCAGGGCGGCCCCTGTCCAAAGGAGAGGGGAGAGGGCTTATGAGCGTAGAGATGCCCCATCATTCCTAGACTGGCCTTTCATTCCCATGCCTCTTCTGATCTTGCTGCTCCTTTGCAGGAACGCGGAGTCAGTGACCTACTTCTGGCAGAACTGGAACATCCCCGTCCACAAGTGGTGCCTGAGGTAGGACATCCAAGCCACAGGTGGTCCTTGCAACCACTCGTTTAGTGACCTTCAAAGTTACACAGTGACCAGTTTTTCACAGTTACATCCACTGCCGCTTCCCGCCTAGTGGCGTGATCGGACGCTTGGCCACTGACTCGTATTTATGAGGGTTTGCAGCGTCCCGGGAGGGTCACGTGATCCCCTTTGGCGTCTTTCTGGCGAGCAAAATCAAACGGGGAGCCAGATTTGCATAACAACTGGGTGACTAGCCTAACAACGGCAGCGACTCACTTAACAACTGTGGCAGGAAAAGGTCGTCACGTGGGATAAAACTCAGAAAACTGTCTCGCTTGGCAGCAGAAATTTTGGGCTCAGTTGAGGTCATAAGTCGAGGACCACCTGAAAGGGGCAAGGTGGGGAAGAGCGCTCCTGCTTCAGCCCCGGGAACGGTGGGCATTCCTGCCCAGAGAGGGGCTCCTGAGGCCCGCTTGGAGCCAGCCGGCCGCCTGCGCCTGGTCCAGCTGCCGCTGGGGCTCCTCCCAGCCTGGCGATCTGAAAGCCGGAAGGGCCTCATCGGCCTCGAGGAGAGAAACGGGATTTGGAGCCTTCACACCGTTTCTGGAGAGAGAGGCCTAGCTGGCATGGCTGAGCTGACCTTCCCGGCCCTGTCTCGTTGTCCATGCCCGGAGGTTGGTGTCCTCCTTGCGGCAGAAGCTCCCACGTTCCTGGAGTCCCGAAGGTGCTTTTTCTTTTTTTCTTCAAGAGGCCACTGGACTTACTTTGTTTTTCTTTGAAGACGTTTCGCTTCTCACCCAAGAAGCTTCTTCAGTTCAGCCTGGACGGTGAGGGACGGAAGGATTTGTACTCCTTGCGGTCGTCTGGTTGTTAGCACTCTCTCTCAGAGTCGTTGCGGCCAGAGCTGAAGAAGAAGCTTCTTGGATGAGAAGCGAAAGGTCTTCAAAAAAAGCAACAACAGGAAAGTCCAGTGGCCTCCTGACAAAAGCACCTGGAGAATCCCCAGAGACACGTTCCTGGAGCTCATCGGCCGTCTCCACCTGCCTGAGCCAGGGATGCCAGGGTTACCTGGGAGACGCCATCCTCCATCTTCTCCAGGGTACCTGCCCGGCTGGCTCTTTCTAAGTCCAAGCAGGCAAGGATGATCCTTAGGTGATCCTAAGTCCGCCTATTGCCAGACGCCGTTGAGGCCACGTGGGAAGGACTTAGGGACCCACCGGCCCCCTGGCTCTCCCTGGAGGTCAGGACTCTCTAAGGGCGGGGTCTCTTTTGCCCCTGTGCATTTTCTAGGCATTTCTACAAGCCCTTGATGAAGAAGGGAACTGGGAAGTGGACGGGCCACGTGGCTGTGTTCCTCGCTTCTGCTTTCTTCCACGAGGTTAGTACCTCTCTCTACTAACCGACACGGGCCGCATCCGAACTAGGAACTCAGAGCCTGCTTTTGGCCCCCACCTGTCCCCTTCCCTGGGCTTAGTTGACCCCACCCCCCAAGAGGGCGTCCGTGGTGACTTTCAGCTGATCTCTCCATTTCTCTTCAACCCTGGCAGTACCTGGTGAGCGTCCCGTTGAAGATGTTCCGGCTGTGGGCGTTCATGGGCATGATGGCCCAGGTGAGATCAGGAGGCTCGCGGCCACGGGTGGCATTCGGGGAGCCCAGGAGGGGCTGTGGACAAACCTCAGGGCTTTTGCCACCCCCCAGCCCCCCCCTCTTAAGCTGCTGCTGGTCTCCCCCCCTCCCCAGATCCCCTTTTCCTGGTTTGTGAGCCGCTTTCTCCAGGGCAACTATGGGAACGCGGCGGTCTGGATGTCCTTGATCATTGGCCAGCCGATCGCCGTCCTCATGTACGTCCACGACTACTACGTGCTGAATTACGAAGGAAGCCAGTGACACTCTCCTCCTCCGTCCTGCCTCTTCCTCCTGAGGATCAGCGGGGGGGGGGTGCTGGCCGTGGCCAGCCTCCCCCCTCCAGACTTTCTGCCGCCTCCTGGGAGGCCCAGATCCACTGAAGGCACCACACGGATTCTGCTGAGGATGAGTTGCCTGGCGGGTGTTATCTTGTCTCTGTGCATGTGCGTGTGTGTGAGATGGTTGTCTGTCAGGTACTCTTGAGTCCGAATATTGGATCGATGCAATAACCTTCCTGGTGCCCCGGTTTTGAGCTGGTCCTCTGGCAGGATTGACCCCTTGAGCCGTTGCCTTCCATCCATGCAATAGGAACTAGGACTGACGCCAACCGTGCCTGGCAGGGCAGAGGCTGCGGCCTTTTCAGAGGGAAGCTGGGCCACTTGAACGGGTGGGCAAAGGGGCTGCCTCCCTGGCACTTTAAAGGACTCAGGTTTGTTTGGGGGTTTCCCCAGTCCCATCAGCGGATGAGAGCAGCCCCCCTCCCTCTCCTCCCCCAACCTCCCCCCCTCGGGGCTTCTGGCCCTCTTCGGTATGCCGTCTTCTTTCACGGGCCTGGGGCTCCAGGGCTCACCCCGCTGCTGCTTTTCCTAGAACCAGGGCCTAGGGCTCGTCCTTGCCCCACAAGAGGCGTCCCAGTTCTCTGCACTCCTGGTCCGTCCCGACACTTCTGGGGCTCAGCTTTGCACAGCCACTGGTCCCTTCTGGCAGCTGCCCCAGGCCTGAGGGACTCCGTCCGGGAGGCTGGCAGGAGCCGGAGCCACTGTCTGATTCCCGAGGTGGGTGGGTTGCTACCTAGCCCGACCGTGTTTTTTTGTCAACCCAGCAACTTTTTAAGAGTTTGCAGAATGTATCTGCCCGGTACCCAGTGATTAAAGCATATTTTCAAAACGTTTCTGTCTCTGTGCGGTGGCAGTGGGGAGGAAGACCCCCCTTGAGGGAAAGCAGCCAGAGGGTCCCTGGGGGGCTCTGGGGAAGGGCAATGAGTCGACCAACTCAAGGATGAAGCCGGAGGCGTTTGCGGCAGTTAGACATGAGGGAGAGAGAACAAAATTAGCAAGCTTTAAGCAGAGGTGCCCCAGCCTGGCCACTTTTAAGACCTGTGGACTTCGCCTCCCAGAATTCCTGAGCCCACTTGGGCTGTTCTGAAAAATGGGATCTAAGAAGGCCTGGAGAGATGTGAACTTTGGGGCAAATCCAAAGTTTCCCCTTGGCCTGGAGAAGTCTTCCCACATTTGGGAACAGGCCGAAATGGATGACCGGCTGGTGGAGAACAAGGTGATCCATGAAAAGCAGTTTCTCCCCTCTTTCCATATTCATTTGCATCCCTCCTTTATTATTTATATAAATAAGGTGGCGAACGCACACCATACTTCTTCCATCTCCCATTTTCCCCACAGCAACAACCCTGCGAGGTAGGTTGGGCTGAAAGAGAGAGACTGACTCCAGCGGTCTTTGTGTCTAAGGCGGGACTAGAATTCACTGTTTCCTGTTGATTGACCCAAAGTCACCCAACCAGCTTCCGTAACTAAGGCGGGACTAGAATTTGTCTCCTGGTGATTGGCCTAAAGCAGGGGTAGGCAACCTCGGCTCTTTTATGACTCATGGACTTCAACGGCTGGCTCAGGAGAATTCCAGAGTTGAAGTCCATGAGTCATAAAAGAGACGAGGTTGCCTACCCCTGGCCTAAAGTCACCCAGCTGGCCGGCCTTTGTGCCTAAGGCAGGACTAGAACTCACTGCTTTCCAGCCTGGTGCCTGAACCATTAGGCCAAACGGTAGCATTTTACACATTTTACTACAGCTTATTCCTCCGGTTACTTCTGGAGCCATTTGGCTAGTCTAGGGGTAGGCAACCTTGGCTCTTTTATGACTCGTGAACTTCAACTCCCAGACTTCCTAAGCCAGCCATGCTGAGGGGAAAGGGAGAGGCTTCCAAGCTGAGCCATGGGTGACTCAGGAATTCTGGGAGTTGAAGTTCACAAGTCATAAAAGGGCCAGGGTTGCCTACCTCTGGGCTAGTCCTTTCTCATTCAGGCCAGACTCTTCAGATGGCTAACTAGCAACTCATTCATTGCTGATTTTAGCTCACTTATAAACAGAAATGCGCCAGTCTAGAAGAGAGAGTAATTATAATAGTGTTTGGTCTGTGATAAAAGAGCATACCTGAGTAATATCTTGGTTAAAACCATGTTTTCAAGTCTTGCTTTAATAGGCAAGATGTTGAGGAAAGGTGATCCAAATTCACTCAAAATGGAGACTAGTTGACAATTCTGCTTCCTATCATCTGGGTCTCCCGCTTGAGCAGCGGCTTGGACTAGATCAGAGGTAGGCAACCTCGGCTCTTTTATGACTCATGGACTACAACTCCCAGAATTCCTGAGCCAGCAGGAATTCATGGGAGTTGAAGTCCATGAGTCATAAAAGAGCCGAGGTTGCCTACCTCTGGACTAGATGCAATGTTTCTCAACCGTGGCAACTTGAAGATGGATGGACTTCAGCTCCCAGGCTGGCTAGGAAATTCTGGGAGTTGAAGTCCATCCATCTTCAAGTTGCCAATGGTTGAGAAACATTGGACTAGAAGACCTTCAAACTCCCTTCCACCTCTTATTCTGCTAATTGTGGTTGTGAGTCGGGGACTCCCTGTACGTTTAGGGAGCGAGCATAAGGTTGCTAAGACTGGAAAGCAACTTAATCAAAACTATCCAAAAAAACTGATAGTTTGATGGGCTGATTCATGAATCTCTTGGGTTCCTTTTTAGAATAGAAGAACTTTATTTTAGTCACTTTGAATGTACACTAATTGGCATACATTAAAATGAAATTTGGTTGCATTCAGCTTGCAAAGGGCCACCACCTCATTGGTGGTAGATCTGAAGGCAGAGAATCTGGTTCCTACAAACTTGGGAAAAGCTCCAGATGCCCCATGTGGAGTAGCCCCCCCCCCCCAAGGACCTAGGCTAGGGCAAATGACTGATTCTCCCCTCTCCCCCCCCCTGCCCATATCCCTTCATGCGTGGCTGCCTCACTGCCCAGCCCCCCTCAGCCCCTGGCGCTTCTTGTCCCCTTCCAGCTTCACCAGGAACAGAACAACAAAGCTGGAAGGGACTTTGGAGGTCTTCTAGTCCATCCCCCTGCTCAAGCAGGAGAGACCGGCTTAGACCATTTCCGTCAGGTAGCTGTCCGGTCTCTTCTTAAAAGCCTCCAGTGTTGGAGCACCCACGACTTCTGGTAGCAAGCTGTTCCGCTGGCTGATCGGTCTCCCATTCAGGAAGTTTCTCCTTAGTTCCAGGTTGCTTCTCTCCTTGATTAGTCTCCATATGTTGTTTCTTGTCCTGCCTTCAGGGGCTCTGGAGAATAGCTTGATGCCCTCTTCATTGGGGCAGCCCCTCAGATACTGGAAGACTGCAATCCTGTCCCCCCTCGTCCTTCTTTTCTCTAAACTGGCCAGACCCAGTTCCTGCAGCCGTTCTTCGTATGTTTTAGCCTCCAGGCCTTGGATCATCTTAGTTGCTCTTCTATGCACTTTTTCCAAACTCTCAACATCGTTTTTGTGATATGGTGACGAATATCGGCTGCAGTACTTCTTCCCGCGATCTTGATTCTACGCCTCTGTTTATGCAACCCAGGATCGCCTTCGCCTTTCTGGCTGCTGCTGCACACGGCTGGCTCAGTTTAAGGGATCGTCCACTGGGACTCGGGGACCGAGGGGCTCTTCCCTGGTTCCGCCGAGAGAAAGGACTACTCTCCCAGGTTGCAAACCGGCCGGACGCGCGGCCCCATCATCCCCAGCCGGCGCCGCTCCAGACTTTCGGCTGGACCGGCTGCAGCATCCGCCTCTATGGCGCATTCCACGGCCAAACCGCCTCGGCCGCTCTGTCCGCCCGCCGGTCCCGCGCTCTGTGGCCTGGAAGCGGAAGCTGCCCTCTGGCGGCCCGGCGGGGAAGCCGCCTCTTCCTGCCGCTCCCGCTCGCTCGCTCGCGCTCCTGCCGCCGCCGCCGCCGCCGCCATCTTGTCTCCCCCCGCGGAGCGGACCCGGAAGAGACCCGCCCGCTCCCCCCTTCCTCGTCGCCGCCTCCCGCGCGGCCCGGCGAGGTGAGGAGGGGCCGCGGGGGTGGGGAGGGGGAGGCCCGAGCCCCGGGAGGGGCGGGCGGGGGCTGCGGGGGGGGTCGGGAGGGGGTCCCCGAGGGTGGCGCCCCCCCGCAGCGATGGGCCGGGATGCGGGCGCCGCTTGGGGAAGGCCCCGGCCGTTGGGTTGGGGGGGTGGGCGAGGGGAGCCGCCTCCGGACTTTGAGGCCTCTGGGGGGGCGGGGAAGACGTCCCCCCCGCAGAGAGGGGGCTTTTTGGGCGGGGGAGGCGCGACCCCCGCCCTGCCCCCATAGCTATCCCCGGAGGCTTTGGGGTCGCTGATTTCTCGACACCCCCCCCCCCGGGGCTGTCGTTGGGGCAGAATGGAGGAGACCCCCCCCATCCACAAAGGGTCCCCAATAGAAGTCTTGGGTGGGGGCTTCTATTGGGGACCCTTCCTTCCATTCTTTCTCTCTCTCCTTCCTTCCTTCCTTTCTTTCTTTCTTTCTTTCTTTCTTTCTTTCTTTCTTTCTTTCTTTCTTTCTTTCTTTCTTTCTCTCCTTCCTTCCTACCCACCCTTTAATACTCTCTGAGCTTGGTTCTTTTCTTGCAGATGTTTCATTATCCAAACTAGGTAACATCATCGGGAAAAACCCCTCCCTTCTAGCACTGATGGTGTTACCTCCCAGAATCCCCCAACCAGCATGCTTAAAAGGTGGGGACTTCAAATCCCAGAATCCCCCACCCAGCACTAAGGAGTTCCTCCTCCTCCACAACCAACCCCCACTCCCTTCTAGCACTGATTATGTTACCTAGTTTGGGTGGTGAAACATCTAAAAGAAAATCACCAAGCTCAGAGAGCCCCAAGGACCCCCCCCCCCGTTTCACCCCCCCCATGCTACGAAGCCCCCCTGCTCTCTTTTCTAAACTAGCCAGTTTGGTTTGGGGATTCGGAGAAAGCTGACCGTTATTGTGTTCCATCCAGGTGTCTTCCCTGGGATTCGGGTTATTTGGAATTATCTCTCCGGCCTGGTTTTATCACTCACGGTTTTCCCCGCATAACTTTCTGGATTTATCTAGCTCCCGGGCCCTACTTAGAAGAAACTTTAGGATTCCTACAACCTCTTCTTAATCTTTGATAGCTACTTGAGAGTGATGTGTTCCATTTTTTCATCGTTACCCTAGCCGTGTAAGTTTTTGTGCAGACTATCCAGGAGAGAAGTGTTAAAAAACAGCAGTTTGGGGAAGGAGAGAACATGAAAATTACAGAAATTATTCCTTCTTTTTTTCAGGAACGGGGCGATGCTGTAATCGGATGCCTCTGTTTCTGCCCCCCTTGTGTCAGATGGAATCCGGCCGCTGACCGCGTGGGAGCAGCCCGCCACGCCTTCCTCCCCGACCCCCCCCTCCCCGCCTGGAATGCTGTATGTGCCTTGCTCGGCCTCTGGCAGGACAGCGGCCAGTGGCAGCTTTGGGGCTACCCATTAAAGCAGACTCCAGGTACCCGCTCACGTGAGGCCACCCCTCTTTCTTCCGTCAGATGTGGGGACCCTTGTTGGGGTGCGGATGTGAACTCGTTTGGGCAGGTAGTCCTCAACTTACGACCACAGTTGAGCTCAAAATTCACGTGACCGTACGAGACGTTTGTTAAGTGAGTTTGGCTCCATTTTACGACCTTTTTTGCCACGGTCGTTAAGTGAACCACTTCAGTTCTGAAGTTAGCAACACTGGCTTCCCCGCTGACGTTGCTTGTCAGAAGGTCACAAAGCGGATCACACGATCCCCGGACAGTGCAGCCGTCATAAACACGAAGCAGCCGCTAAGCATCTGAATTCTGATCACGTGACCGTGGGGGATACTGCAACGGTCGTAAGTGTGAAAAATGGTCATAAGTCCCTTTTTTGAGTGCCGCTGTAACGTTAGACGGTCACTAAATGAGCTGTTGTAAGTTGAGGACTAGCTGTATTCCATTTATTTTTATATCTTATGCATATTCCGGAAATGAATTTCTCTGGATGTTTATTGGGAAAGTGGGATGTAAGAATGCTTCCCAGGTCACGAATTCAGAAAGGAATGTTGACTCCATGTTGACTCTGGTGTATCCGTAGCCTTAATGCCCATCTGTGCCACAGCGTAGTCGTGCTTTCCGCTCCTCTCTGGCCTGGGTGTTCTTGAAGTGTTAGCACAGACACCCTGACTCTAAAGGCAGTTCAGCAGCACGACAGCCATTTACTCCGCAACAGGTTGGAATCTTAATAGTTGGGGACTTTTTGTGGGCTCTCAGTATTCGAAAGACAACTCGGTGCAAAATGCCCCTTTGGTTTTATTTCACTTTATTGTAGCACCTAGCTTTGATTTCCGATTCAAACCTCCTCAACCTAATATAATCAGGACCCTGCATACTGTTGCTCTCTCCCTTCGGTTCCCCTTTAAAGTTAAGCTTTAGATTTTGAAATTTTCTATTTTGAACTGTGCAGCCTAAAGTTTATCTAACCATATATGTTTTCAAACGTACATTTGCGTATGTGCCTCTCTGGGTTTCTAAATAACTATTGCTACATAGTGTAAAAAATACAGATTTTTAAAAAATTGCCAGCAGTTTCCGTCTCTCTGTCACTCTGGCTAATAAAACCTCTTATCTTCCCTCACCTTTCCCGGAGGCAATCTGTCATGGGCTGATCAGGCCCCGTAATTCCCCCTGCTGTTCAGGTCTTTACCAATCTTCCCCACCCTTGCCCTGTCCTTCTCTGCCCTCGGCCATTCTCCAACCAGCATGCCTTTTGCACCATCCACGATCGGTTGGCCAGCTAGCTTTTTAATCCAAGGCCAATCTTCAGTGGCCACAAATTTTGCAGATCAGTGTTGTTCAAATTTGGCAAGTCTAAAATATGTGGACTTCAACTCTCAAAATTCTTCTGCCAGCATGCTAAAATCCACACATTTTAAAGTTGCCAACTTAGAAAGATGCTGTTTCAGATCCGTGCTGGATGCCAGCTGTCAAGTTCTATGCCCCGGTCCTTCTTCCCAAAGTTAACAAAAGTTAAAAATTAACTTCTAACCCAAAGTTAAAACTCCCTCTGATACCATCCCAGGAGTTCTTCCCTATTATAAGGATTCAATTATCCTTGTGATGAAAGTCCTTGTTACAATTCAGAACTAATAGTGCTTCTCTTAGAGCAGGGGTCCCCAACTCCCGGTCCGTGGACCAGTACCAAGCTGCGGCATGCCAACAACCGGTCCACCCAAACAAGCAAAGCCCCATCCGTGGGAGGCAGGCAGCACACGAAACCAGGCCCCCTCCAGTCCACGGAAAATCCTCTCTCCACGCAACCGGTCCCTGTGCCCAAAAGGTTGGGGGCCTCTCTTAGAGTTACTACCAAATGATTGTTATGATGATGATGATGATGTTGGAAGGGACCTTGGAGGTCATCTAGTACAAGCCCCTGCTGAGGCAGGAAACCCTATACCATTTCAGACAGATGGCTGTCCAGTCTCTTCTTAAATGCTTCCAGTTGTGAAGCACCCACAACTTCTGTAGGCAACTTCCGTTCCACTGGTTAATTGTCCTCACTGTCAGGAAGTTTCTCCTTAGTTCCAGGTTGCTTCTCTCCTTGGTTAGTTTCCATCCGTTGCCTCTTGTCCTGCCTTCAAGTGCTTTGGAGAATAGCTTGACACCCCCCCCTCTTCTTTGGGGCAGCCCCACAAATATTAGAAGACTGCTGTCATGTCACCTCTCATCCTTCTTTTCATTAAACTAGAGATAATCATTTCCTGCAACCGTTCTTTATATATTTTAACCTCCAGTCCTCTTAAGCATCTCTGTTGCTCTTCTCTGCACTCAGAGTCTCCACATCTTTTTTACACTGTGGTGACCAAAACTGGATGCAGGACTCCAAGTGTGGCCTTACCAAGGCGTTTTTCATGCAGCTGTTTCACTACGCAACTAGTTAACATCATCAGTGATCCATCCTTCCTTCCTGCCTGCCTGCCTCTCTGTCCCTCCTCCCTCCCTCCCTCCCTCCCCAATGGAGAGATCTTAATCTGTCAAGGTGGCAGGAGAAAGTGACTGCCTCCATTCCCTTTGCGTTTGTCTCCTGGGCTCCACTCTGTCTTCTCATTGCTAGTTGGGCAGTTCTTGGAGCAGCAGAACCCAACCTCTCGGCCCATCCGGTAGGGCTGATTCTGCAGCCTCCCCTTCCCCTTTGGAAGGATCCACTACTACTTTTCACTCTTTGGGGGCAGATTTCTTTAGAGGACGGCTGTTCAACCGTGGCCGCTTTAAGATCTATGGACGTCAACTCCCAGAATTCCCCAGCCAGCTCAAATTGGCCAAGATTGGACACCCCGGGTTTAGAGGCTGGAAGGCCCTCTTTCTGGGGAATTGAAATTTAGAATTATTTGTAACGAGTATGGGATTGGATTTGATGGCCTACACATCTGCTTTCAAATTATGTATGAGAGCAGAGGTGCATTAGATTTAATTGCACAGAATCGTATCAAATTCATATCCTTGAGGCCTGGCCTATCACTCTCTGGTGGACAAGTTCAGAAGCACCAATCTGTGTCAGCGAGGAGGTGTTGTCTGTGATTCGGCCAGCGTAGGTGTTCGTGTTTCCATAGCTTTCTGCGGTTGCACTCTGATGAAATGCAGACACAAAGTTTTGGCCTAGGAAAGAAAAACAGGAACTTGGAAAAAACTTTGTGAAAGTTTTATTTCTTTTTTGCTCATGCTTTAAATTGATGCCCTTTGCATTTGTCTGCATGTATATACACGTGTACATGGGGGCTTTCTCTCCTGTGAGAATTCCTGACGCTGGAAACTTGCTTACCAAATGGAATTTAATCTTGAGATGCCAGATTCCTTTCCGGAGCACCAGCTGTGGCACAGGCTGTGAATGAATGTTTCTGGAGTGGGTTTTGCTCACTGCTGTGTCTGCAAGAATCGCCGCAACCGGGAAGGTGCCTCATTTGGTTCTGCTCCATCCGAGGAGTGGTGGAGAATTAGAATGAGAAGGGCAGGTTGAGCGGGCCTACGACGGCTCGCCGCGGGACAAATCCCCGCAAGACAGGAGCTCCACTGATATCGAGGGAGGAGTGGAATAGAATCGTTAAAAGAAAGTTTGGCAAGGAGGGACAGAATGAAATGTGAAAGACAAAGATTTAAATTATTTTTAAGTATGTTAAATAATTAAATTCTTGAGGGCGAAGGTTCGTTCTCCCAGCCGGTGGGCTGGTTTCCGAAAGTTTCGTTACCAGGCCGGGCAACCTCTTCAGCGGCGTTAACTTGTGGACTTCAACTCCCAGAATTCCTCGTCCAGACAGGCTGGCTGAGGGATTCTGGGAGTTGAAGTCCCCAAGTCTTAAAGTTGCCAAGGTTACAGAGAGACCCCTGGCATAGCTAGAGGGAGCCTTTGGGCTGGAGGGAAGCAACTCTCCGGCATTTCTCAGAAGGGGTTTCCTCGTTCTGCCGGCCGGCCTTGCTTCAAGGCTCCAGAATCCCGGGGCAGATCTTGGAAACTTGTGGACGGTCTTAACCTTCCGTTGATTGTTCCCCTCCGAGGCCCCTTTGTGCTTCACCTCCTTTCTGGGCCGGGCCTTTCGTGGGAGCCGAAGCCAAGGGGGGCAGAGGGCCACCCCAGCTGAGAAGGGGAGCCTCCGGTCTGGAATTCAGAATGACTTTGGCAGGCCGTTGGAAGCTGCAGTGCAGCCGCTTGGGGGGCATAGGCGGTCCTCGACTTACGAGCACCCGTGAGCCCCACATTTTTGTTGCTAAGCGAGACGGTGAGTTTTTCCCCGTTTTGCGACCTTTCTTACCACCGTTGTTAAGTGAATCACTGCAGCTGTTAAGTTAGTAACAGGGTTGTTGAGTAAATTCGGCTTCCCCACTGACTTCGCCAGTGGCGTGGCGACCGTCGTAAATACGAACCAGCCGTCAAGCGCCTGAATTTTGATCATGTGACCCTGGGGCAGGGCTAGGCCACCTTGGCTTTGCTGGCTCAGGAATTCTGGGAATTGAAGTCCCTGAGTCATAAAAGAGCCAAGGTGGCCTGCCTTGGGGGGGGGGAATGCAGCAGCCGTCGTAAGGGTGCCGCTGTAACTTTGAACGGCCACTAAATGGGCGGTTGCAAAGGGAGGGCTGCCTGTACTTAAAAGACCCGGGTTCAAACTCCCTTCTTGGTCTCGGGAAGACCCCTGGGAGACCCCAGGGCCAGGCTGGGAGGGGAACTCTTCCTGGCAGCTGGAGGGCTAGGTTGGCACGCCCCGACCGCCCGCTTTATTTATGTTGAGCTTTGGGGACATATTTGTTGTTGCAGTGTAGTTTTATTTTACTTTTTACGGAGGTGCGCCTCCCCCATTTTCGCAAGTTGCCCAGCTACACAAACGCGTAAACAGAGAGACGGAAGAGGCGAAGGCCGGCAAAGCCAGCCAGGGTTGGTTTTTTTAGCATGGGCTGGTATGACTTTGCCTGTCTTCCAGGCCTGGCCGTGTGCCAGGGAGTCCCCAGAGCCGGGCTGAAATCCAAGGCAGCCTCCCCTCGGTGGAGGTCATGGCCCGGTGCTCCAAGATGCGGATCTTGACGCCTTGGTTTGGCCTTGTAAAGGGGGCTGCAGGGGTCTTTCCTGGCTGAAAAGGACTCTGGCTGGCCAGGCCAGGCCTGTGGGTCCTTCTGCTGCCGCTGGGCACGGGGGGGGGGGGCTGTTCCCTCCACCCTTTTCTCTGGCCCACCCAAGGTGCCTTTCGGGCTTCCTCCGCCGTTGGCAGCGGCAGCCTCGGATTCTTGCCTCCCCTGCCTTGGGTTTGTGTCTGCGAAGTAGTGGAGAAAAAGACTTCCCTTGGATGCAGCTAACTGGGACCTCCGTAACTGGGAAGGGAAGATGGACTGGAGGGGGGGTTTCTTCAGAGAACAAGCCCTTCCAAATCCTTCCAGGGGTCCAAGGGGGAGGACCCCATTGGGGAAGGCCGGAGCTAGCCAGGCGGGTGAGCGAGGAGGCTCCCTGTCCCGTTTGCTGGGGACGGTGGCCGGGGGCTCCTCCTGCCTTGCTGGGGGGCTGCTTCCCGTTGGCCTTTTGCAGGCTCCGATGGAAGAAGGCCAGGAGGATCCACGTCTCCACGGCTGCCATTTCCCATTTTCTCTGGCTTGCATTTATGTTGAGCCCCGGAGCTGTGCAGAGCTGCCACGGTGGGGGCAGGGGGTCCTCTCCGGGGTTGTTGTTGTTCAGTGGCTAAGTCCCGGAGTTCGTTCAGATTTCCAATTCATCTGCACTTGTGTCGATGACACCCCCCCGTCTCGTCCTCCCCTCCTCGGCCCTCCCCTCCTCCTTTCCAGGCAGCAGTGGCCAAAGTATTTGAGCCAGGGCGCCTTGAGGAGGAGCTGGTGGAGACGCGGGGGCCTTTTTGGACAGGGAAGAGCACCAGCCAAGATCCAGGAACTGTACTGTTCCAGCACGCCCTGGTAGATACGCCCTTCATTGTCACGGCTCTTAGGACCTTCCAGAACGCTGTGCCCCAAATCCAGGCGTGTGGACATTTCCAAGGCCCCTTTTAGCTGGGAATTCAGCTCAGAAAAGGGTTAGGTGGACGCCAAGCGCTCAGTCCCAGCGGCCCTCGGCGGATCTCCCCAGCGCCTTCCTGTTGAAGGAACACCAGTGGGCACATGGGGGGGGGGTGTTGGGGGCGAGCAGGGGCGCCTTCCGGGATCTCAGCCCCAGAAAAAGCCCCTCGGCCACTTAGGCTTTGGCATCTCTACCCCCTCTTGAGTCCGCCAAGCCCCTCCTTTGGGCTGGGGGCTCCCAGAGGGGCTTTTCCCAAAAGGCAACTCGACTTTCTTGGGGGTTCCCCCCCCCCGTTTGAAAATGTTTCGCTTCTCATCCAAATTGTCCAGAACTAAATAAGCTTTTTGAAAGCGAAGCAAAACATTTCCAAAGGGGGGAAAAACCAAGCAAATCTAGTTGTCTTTTGGAAAAATGCACCTTTGGGAGAACCTGGGAATCTCCGTGCCCCCGGGCTGGGAATAGCTGCACGCAGGCTGGTTCTCTCGCTGCAGCCTTGTTGCGGCCGGGGCTGCGGCTGAAAGCTCCGTGCTGGGGCTCCTGGTTCCCCAAGGGCTCCTCGGCCCCTGCACCCCCCCCCCGGCCACAAAGGAGCTTCTCTTCTTGACTTAATGGGCCTCCGGCTGGAGAGTGGCTGCATGTCATACGAGGGGGAGGCTGTTGGATCATCCCTGCGGGCCTCTTGGGAAAGGGGCCAGGTGCTGCGGCTGCACAGCTGCCTTCTCTCCAGCCTGGGGGAAGAGTTGCTGCTGGATCTCAACAGAATAACAGAGTGGGAAGGGACCTTGGAGGTCATCTAGTCCAACCCCCTGCCCAAGCTGGAGACCCTATAACCGTTTCAGACAAACGGCTGTCCAATCTCTTCTTTAAAACCTCCAACGTTGGAGCAGTCACAGCTTTTGGAGGTCAGTCGTTCCCCTGGTTAATTGTTCTTAACTGTCAGGAAGTTTCTCCTTAGTTCCAGGTTGCTTCTCTCCTTGACTAGTTTCCATCCGTTGCTTCTCATCCGGCCTTCAGGGGCTTTGGAGAAGAGCTTGACTCCCTCTTCTTTGGGGCAGCCCCTGAGATACTGGAACACTACTATCCTGTCCCCCCTGGTCCTACTTTTCTTTAGCCTAGACCAGGCATGTCAAACTGCCGGCCAGCCGGGCGGATGCATCAGGACAAAACCGCGCCCTCCCCATTGCCAGCAATGGAGAAAAAGTCGCGATACGTCGCACGACGTCACGTGACGTCGCGAGTTTGACATGCCTAGTCTAGACCAGGGGTGGGGAACCTTGGCTCTTTTATTACTTGTGGACTTCAACTCCCAGAATTCCTGAGCCAAGGTTCCCCACCTCTGGTCTAGACATTCCCAATTCCTGTAATTTTTATAATAATAAAGTTGGAAGGGACCTTGTAGGTCATCTAGTCCAACCCCCTGCTCAGGCAGGAGACCCTATACCATTTCAGACAAATGGCTGTCCAGTCTCTTCTTAAAAACTTCCAGTGTTGGAGCCATTCACAGCTTCCGGAGGCAAGGAGTTCCACTGGTTAATTGTTCTCACTGTCAGGAAGTTTCTCCTTAGTTCCAGGTTGCTTCTCTCCTTGATTGGTTTCCATCCGTTGCTCCTTGTCTTTGCCTTCAGGCACTTTGGAGAAGAGCTTGACTCCCTCTTCTTTGGGGCAGCCCCTCAGATATTGGAAGGCTGCTATCATCCTGGTCCTTCTCTTTATTAAACTAGACATTCCCAATTCCAGCAGCCATTCCCTATATGTTTTACCGTCCAGTCCCCTGATCATCTTTGCTGCTCTTCTTTGCACTCTTTCCAGAGTCTCAATGTCTTTTTTACACCGTGGTGACCAAAGCTGGATGGGGTATGCCAGGTGTGGCCTCTTGTGAAGAGGAGTCACCAAGGAGAGCGACCAAAGAGAGGAACGGGCAGCCGGGCCCCATCTTGGAAGGGATGGGGAGGTGGGGGTGGTCCTCTGATCCTCCTTCCTGAAAGATGCGCTAAAGGATCTTCCCAAGAGAACAGCCAAGGCCGAAATCCCGGAGAGCTGCCCACAAAACTGATGTCCCAGTGCTTGCGCTGGACCGTTAAGTCCTACTCTCTTCCCTGACTTTCCCTTTCCAAGCAACCCCAAATCCGAGGGGAGTTTTGGCTTTCTCGGACCTCCGAGCAGTTGCCTCCCTTCTCAGGAAAGGCCGGTTCCTCCTCTTTCATCCCAGCTTTTGCAGGAAGGCCCAGGCCAATGTGCAGCTGGGTGCCGTCTGTGGTTCCCCTGGGCGTCTGGGGCAGTGTTTCCCCCATCTGAGCAAGTTTAAGAGGCGCGGACTTCAACTCCCAGAATTCCCCAGCCAGCGCATGCTGGCTGGGGAATTCTGGGAGTTGAAGTCCGCGCCTGTTAAACTTGCTCAGATGGGAGAAACACAGTTTTAGTGATCGCCTTCTTAGTCAAGCCTCTTCTGGGGCTTTTCTCCTAGCGACCCGAGGGTCCCTTTTCTCTCTTTGGGGAGGGGCAACGTTGCTCTGCCTTTTATTTTCTTTTGGTGGCAGCTGATTTATCCGCTTGCTTCTTCCAGAGCAACTGCGGTGCTGATCGCCACGCTGGGACAGCATGTCGGGCCCGGTACCAAGTCGAGCCAGAGTCTACACGGACGTCAACACCCAGAGGCCTCGCGAATATTGGGACTACGAGTCCCATGTGGTGGAGTGGGGGTAGGTGACGGTGGATTCTGCAGAAGGCTGGCAGACTGCTTCTCTCCCGCCCCCCATCCCCTTTTGGGACCCTGAAAAGGAACAAGCTTTTTCCTTGAGTTTGCGGTGGTTCGTTTGCCTGGCCTGCCTCTCGGGGGGGGGGCTTCAAAACCGGCCGAAAAAGTGGCAATCCGGAGAGGAAAGAAGGAGGCCGATCCCTCATAATTTGGGAGTCGGGAGACGGCCAGGCTGCCTTCATCAGAAGCCCCCTGAAATGGTCCTGTCTTTGCCACCCCGAAAACCTTCCCTGGCATGGCAAATAATTCTGGGCGTTTTGTCGATGCCGGTGGCGAAGGCTCATCTGTGGCCAGAGAAGCCCACGGGATTGGGGTGGGGGCTGGGGGGACAAGGTGGGTGGCACCCCCCCCAAGGGAGCCCATGGGGGTGCACAGGGCCTTGTCGGGAGATAGACAAGCCGCAAGGCCTCCCGAGTCCAGAGAGTGAGGGCCATCCGGGGCTCCTTAAAAAGCCTGCTGCTGCCGTTTGGCCACATTTCCAGTGCTTCTTATTTGGGGGAAGGAAAAAAAAAAGTTCACAATACAGGAAGTCCTCGACTTACGACCAAAACTGAGCCCAAGATTTCCGCCGCTAAGCAAGAGAGTCGTTTTGCCTCGTCTTACGACCTTTCTTGCTGCAGTTGTTAAGTGAACCGCTGCAGTTGTTCAGTCAGTGGCACGGCTGTCACGTGACTCCGGCTTCCCCGCTGACTTTGCTTGCCAAAAGGAGATCACGTGAGCCCGGGGGACGCTGCCACCGTCGTAAATACGAGCCAGTTGCCCAGCGGGCGAATTTTGATCATGTGACCCTGGGGGTGCTGCAGTGGCCGTAAGTGTGCAAAAAGTCCCTTTTTCAGTGCCGTCGTAGCCTTGAACGGTCACTAGCCGAACGGCTGTAAGTTGGGGACTACCTGCCCTTATGCAATAAAATACAGATATTTCATAGCCCAGCTAGGTAACAGCTTCAGTGCTAGAAGCGTTAAAAGAGTTAAAGGGGCAACCCCCCCTCCCTGGGCCAGCCCCGGGGCAGGGGGGCAGCCATGCCGGAGACCTTGCCTCCCACTCAGGGACCCCTCTGGCGGCTTAATTTCCTCCTCCCTCCCTCCCTCCCTTTATTTCAACAGTAACCAAGATGACTACCAACTTGTGCGGAAACTCGGTCGTGGCAAATACAGTGAAGTCTTCGAAGCCATCAACATCACCAACAACGAGAAAGTGGTGGTGAAAATCCTCAAGGTGTGCCAGTTGGCATCTTCCCGTTTGGGGGGGGGGGTCCAGGGCGGGGGCGGGGGGCGTCCCTTCGCCCGTTCCACGGGCAGGGTGGATCCAGGCCTCGAGTCTCACCTTCACTCCCAAATGGGGTGGATCATCACAGCACTGCTGCCAAGAACAGGACAGAACGACAGAGCCGGAAGGGACCTCGGAGGTCATCTAGTCCAGCTCCCTTCTCGGGCAGGAGGCCCTCTACTATTTCAGACCAGGGGCTGTCCAGTCTCTCCTTGGAAGCCTCCAGTGTTGGAGCAGCCACAACTTCTGAAGGCAACTTTTGTTCCACCGATGAATTGATCTGGGATTACAGAATGACAGAATAGGAGAGCTGGAGGGGACCTTGGAGGTCTACTAGTCCAACCCCCTGGTCAGGCACGAAACCCCCTCTACCGTATCCGTCTCTCCTTGGAAGCCTCCAGTGTTGGAGCAGCCACAGCCTGGAGCTTTTCAGGAAGAGGCTGGACAAACAAAAGCTACCGGAAGTGAGCGAAAGTTTCAAGCCAGCCTGGGGATCTGCTGCTAAAAGGCAGCCCGCCGGCCGGCTACATCTCGCGTAACGTTTTCCTGCTTGGGGTCTGGTTTAAGTGGCTTTGGATTGGTTTGGGAGTAGGTTTTAAGAGCAGGTGTAGTCGCGTGCCGGCCAGGGTCCGTTTTGCGTGAGGTGGGCAGACACGTAAATTTGCCAGATGAGTAAAACAGGTCTGCAGTGCCGTGACCTCCGGGCTCCCTCTGGTCAAGCTGGCTCCGCTCTGCCCGTTCCAGGGGCTGCAGAGCTGCTGCCCTGGGCTGGGGGGTGAAGTGTGAGTGAGAAAGGAAAGCAGGAGGGTGCAATCCCGGTCTCCCCCCCCCCAGTGCCTGGGCTGCAGTGTCTGAGCAGAGCCACATGCCCAGGGGGTGGGGGGTGGGGGGCAGTGTTCCCCGCCGGGCAGGTGAAGGCCGTTCCAGGCCGAGAGAGCCCCCAGCACTTACTGCACATGTTCTTTCTTTTCAGCCAGTAAAAAAAAAGAAAATAAAGCGTGAAATTAAAATCCTGGAAAACCTGCGTGGAGGACCTAACATCATCAACCTTCTAGACATCGTTAAGGACCCCGTGGTAAGCAGGGGGAGGCAGGTGCAGGTGACCCTAGGCCAGGGGTAGGCAACCTTGGCTCTTTTAGGACTCGTGGACTTCAACTCCCAGAATTCCTGAGCCAACAGGGCTCAGCATGGAAACCTCTCCCTTTTCCCTCAGCAGGGCTGGCTCAGGAATTCTGGGAGTTGAAGTCCACCAGTCCTAAAAGAGCCAAGGTTGCCTACCCCTGCCCTAGACCATTCCAGACCAACTTGCTTGGTCTGTTGTGGCTTGCTGGGCCTCTTCCTACTCCTAAGTCCTCGGCTTACGAGCACAACCGAGCCCCAAAATTTCTCGTGCTGAGCGAAACGGTCGTTAAGTGAGTTTTGCCCCATTTTATGACCGACCTTGCCACCGTTGCTGAGGGAATCGCAGTTCCCAAGTTAATAACACGGCGGTTGTATGAACCTGGCTTCCCCATGGTCAGGAGAGGATCATGTGAACACACACACACACACACACACACACACACACACACACACGGCACTGCGACCCTCCCCAGTCCCTGCCAGTGGCTGATCGTCTGAATTTTGATCACGTGACCAGTGGGGATGCTGCAACGGACGTAGGTGTGGAAGGTCGCAGGTCCCTTTCAGCGCCGTTGTAACTTCAAATGGTCACTACATGAACTGTTGTGAAGTCGAGGACTGCCTGTATAGGAGGGAGGGGGGAAGTGCTAAGGGACGCCATTCTCCTGCCTCTGGGTCAGGCCCCAGTTCTGACCCACGGCCACCGGGCCTTGGCTCGTCCCCCTCCCCCAGCCTCATTTCCGAGGCCCCCGAAGGGCGGTCCTGACCGTCGGTTTGGGCTCCAAGACTCAACCTGCCACCTCGCCTGGGCTGGGCTGCCCCGTAGAAGAGCCTCGATCACCCCAGTTGAGGAAGGGGTCAGTAAGGAGGGGGCACCGGCTCAGCCTCTTTTGCCTCTTTCTTCCCTGCTCTTCCGCCCGGCGCCGCAGTCTCGGACACCTGCCCTGGTTTTCGAACATGTCAACAACACGGACTTCAAGGTGAGGAAACGCCGGGGCGCCTGTGCGTCGCCGGCTCTGGGCACTGGACCTCAACTCCCAGGGTCGCCCAGCCAGACCGCCCTCCGGAGGCTGTCGCGGTTGAGAAAGGCCGGCCGGGAGTGGGGCTGGGAGCCGGTTCTGCCGCTTCGTTGTCTCCTGAGCTGGGAGGGCCGCAGGAGTCCTGGAGCTGGCCCAGATCCCACTCCCAACCGGCCACCCTGGTTTTGAACTGGCCTCCCTTTCCCTTTTCTCATCCGGTTCCCGTACTGGGTCTCGGGGCCGGCCGCGCAAGAGCAGAGCGAGGGGGGGAGCCAGAGGAGGCAGTCCTGGGCGGGAGGCCGGGGGGGGGGGGGAAAGAGAGACGGTGCCCTTAGCAGACCCCGGGGACCAAAGCAGGCCTGTTGGGGACTTCCTCTTGGTGATTCCTAGGCCTCCGAGGTCCCTTCCAGCCCTTGGAGTCTGTGGTTCCTGGCGCCCAGTGGGGGGAAAGTCCTCCAGGTTGGAGCTTTGCAGGTGCAGAAGCAGCTGGCTCTTGACCCCGAAAACCTCCTAGGAACCGTCCGAAAGCACCCCGGGTGGCTGGGGAGTTCTTCTGGCCCAGTTTTCACGCCGGGTGGCTCTTCGCATCGCCTTGCTATTGAAAGGGCCGTCCTGAGTCCGGAGAAGGTTTTGCTGACCCTCGTTCCCCTCCCCCTTCTCCTCCCCTTACAGCAGTTGTATCAGACGCTTTCAGATTTCGATATTCGGTTCTACATGTACGAAATCTTGAAGGTAAGAATCAGGCGGGCAGCTCCGTGGCGAAGTCTCCTCCTGGGGCGCAAGAGAGGCTGAGGGCTGGGGAGGAGGCCTGCCTTTCCTTACCCGGGCAGTCCAGATCCTCCTTCCCCCAGGAGTGCAAGGTTGGCTTGGGGAATAGCCGGGACGCCGGAGTTGGCCCCGTGGCCTCCATCGGGCCTGGTCCTGCATCCACAAAGAGGCCGGGAGCTCAACTAAGGAGAGCAGAGGACTCCTTAAAGGCCTCCTGTTCAGTCCTTGGCAGTGCCAGCTAAGGGGGGGTGGGGGGTGGGACAGGCTTGGAAGAGCTCTCTCCCCCCCCCCCAGAGGTGAGATGGTAGCTGCTAACCTTATCAGCCAGCTTGGTGTGTTTGCGACATCTGAGCTGTGTTGACAGTGGGTTTAACTGGGACAAAGGGACCTGTCAGTACAAGTGCAAAAGGCTAAAGCCAGTCAGCGCTGTGGTTAGGTCAGTGGATTCTAGCCCTAGAGCAGGAGGGGGGGTGGGGGGGTAGGGGAGGGAACCATGGTCCCTGGATGACTTGTGGAATTCAAGTGTCAGAATTCCTGAGCCGGCAGGGAGTTCTGAGCATGGCCGCCTCAGGAATTCTGGGAGTTGAAGTCCACAAGTCACCCAGCGGCCTTGGTCCCCCACCCCTGCCCTAGAGGCTCTTTCTCTCTTCCCTTCCCTTCCCAGCTTTCCCTGGGCAGTCATGCAATTTGGCTAAGATGGAGCTACTCTGGAAACTTGATTTTACTTGAATCTACACACACACACACACACAAGCTCCCTTGGGCAGCTGGTGTTTACTTGCGTGGCTGCTTGTGCTGCATTGAGGATGAAATCTACCTTCGGCCACCACCTGGGGTCCCCCAGCGGCTTTGCAGACTGGGCTGGGTCCTCCCAAATCCTCTGAAAAGTCTCGGGGGCTTCAGCTGCTTAAAAAAAAACTGTTAAAAGGTGAGCAGTTGTGTTTAAGGCAGATTGCTTTGTGAAGCTTTTTAAAAAGGAATTTGGCACAGGATGGAAGAACTTTTATTTAATAAATTAATATTCCACCCCACCCCCCACAATCTGGCTGAATGCAACTCCGGGCAACGTGCAACCAAGACTTAAAAACCACCTGTTAGCTTTTTAAAAATAACCTTTGAAATATAAATAAGAGCAACATTTCAGGAGAAGAGTCTCCCATCTAAACACAACGTAGCTCAGTGGCGCCCATCGAGGCTGCTGGAAAAGCCACACTTGGGGGGGCTTTCCGGAAGGCTAAATTTGCCCTTGGGGGAGAGGGGGAGGAAGCTTCAGAGGACCGCACCGTCCGGTCTGGCCAGGTGGATCTCTTCAGCAGACCGGACCCAGAACAGATTCCTCCTGCCAGAGCTGAGCAGAGGGGATCCCAGGGTAGATGCGGCCCCAGCCTGGCCTTCTCGCTGGAAGACGTGATCTTTCTGTCCCCGAGCTGTGATTGGTTCTCCTTTGGCAGGTTTCGTAGATCCCCTTGACAAGCCGGCTTAGGGATCCACTTGCCCTGTTCTAGGCCAGAGTCCCTCGCAAGCTTTCTGGCTTTGCTGACCGGGGTGGGGGGTGGGGGGGAGAGGGAACGGTTCCGTGTGGGTGGCAGGCAAGCGTGCACGCCCGAGCACAGTTCCGTTTGCGCAAGTGGCAGGCAAGCACGCCTGCCGCTAACGCAGATGGAGCACACACGCATGCGCTCTGCCGCTGCTCGTGCAAGTGGAGATTGCGCACGCACTCGCCCGCTGCTTCTGCGGCCTGGTTCCGAACAACCCGTGGCCCCAGGGCTGGGGACCCCGTCACAGGCTTTCTTGCTCGAACAGAGGAACGGATAGAAGACCTCCAAGGTCCCTCCCAACTCTGTTCCTCTGTTACGTATCTCTCCAGCCGTTCTGTTCTCTTGGGGACCAGCTCCCACCCTCTCCACCCGGCCTGGAGTCCTGAACCACAGCAGAAGGTGGGAACCGGCCTTTGCCGTGTCCCTGGACTGCTGCAGAAACCATCCCGGCTCTTAGGCTATGGTGCCGATAAAGGAGAATGTCTGTAGCTCAAGGGGTGCCTGGCGCCCTCTGAGCTGGGTGGTTTTCTTGCAGACGTTTTGTGACCCAACTAGGTAACATCATCAGTGCTAGAAGGGAGTGGGGGTTGCAAAGGGGAAGGGGAGGAGGAGGATTGTGGGGGTCTTGGGTGTCCTCCGAGTTTGCTTGTTTTCTTGCAGACGTTTCGTGACCCACGTAACATCAGTGCTAGAAGGGATGGGGAGTAACGGAGGGGGAGAGGAAGGAGGACTATAGAGCAGGGGTCCCCAACCTTGGCAACTTTAAGACCTGTGGACCTCATGGCTGGCTGGGGAATTCTGGGAGTTGAAGTCCACAGGTCTTAAAGTTGCCACGGCTGGGGGCCCCTGCTCTAGAGTCCTTGGTGTTCTTTGAGCTTGGCTGTTGTCTTGCAGATATTTCATGACCCAAACTAGTTGATCACTGATGCCGTTACCTACTTTGGGTCATAAAACATCTGCAGGAAAACCTCCCAGCTCAGAGAGCACCGAGGACCCCTCCTCTCGTTCCTCCTCTTTCCTCCCCTCCCCCTAGAGCAGGGTGAGCTTATCACCGCCCGAAGCCATGAGGCCCCTTGGCTGATGTCCCCCAGAAAGCCCCAGCGGCTCGGCCCGGCCATTGGCCCACCTGGCAGGTCTCAGGTTGCCTCTGGGTGTCCTCTGCTCCTCTACCCACTCTCTTCTCCCCCCAACCCTCACAGGCTCTGGATTACTGCCACAGCATGGGGGTCATGCACCGGGATGTCAAGCCACACAACGTGATGATCGACCACGAGCATCGGAAGGTGAGGCCGCTGCCTCGCAGGGGGCATCAGTTGTCTGCCCTGGTCAGAAGCAAGGCCCGAGAGGAGAGCGGTTCACGGGAGCCTGGGACAGACTGTGTCCCAAGAGTCACCCGGGGACGCCACTCCAGAGCTTCTTGAATCGTACCTCACATCTCTGGTAGCTGCTGGCTTTGGCCATCTCTGTGGCCTTGGTAGCTTGTGCCCTTGATGTGCTCCTGCATCTTCTGACTGCCCAAACCTTCGGTGGATCTGCAGCAGGGGTGGCCAACCTTGGCCACTTTAAGACTTGTGGACTTCAACTCCCAGAATTCCTCAGCCAGCTTAGCTGGCTGGGGGATTCTGGGAGTTGAAGTCCACAGGTTCTTAAAGTGACTTCAGTTAAATACCCTTGCATTAGACCATGTTGGCTGAGGAGCTCTGGGAGTCACAGTCCACAGGATCTTAAAGTGGCCACAATTGAACACCTTTGTGTTAGACCAGGGGTCTTCACACGTGGCCCTTTTCTGACTTGTGGACTTCAACTAGCTGAGGAATTCTGGGAGTTGAAGTCCACAAGTCAGAAAAGGGCCACGTGTGAAGCCCCTGTGTTAGACCATGCTGGCTGGGGGATCCTGGGAGTTGAAGTCCACAGAACATAAAAAGTGGCCACAGTTCAACACCTTTGGGTTAGACCAGGGGTGTCCAACTCGCCACGTCACGTGACGTACTGTGACTTTTCCCCCCCATTGCCGGCAATGGGGTGGGTGCGGCTTCCCTATGATGAAACTGGCCCGTGGGCCGGCGGTTTGACACCCCTGGGTTAGACCCTGTTGGCTGAGGCATTCTGGGAGTTGAAGTTCTCAGGTCTTAAAGTGGCCACGGTTGGAGACCCCTGATCTACAGTGATTCCTTTCTGAGGGGGGGAGCCTTCTGGGACTTCTTTCTCCTGAAGCAAAGAGCCCAGGCCTTCCCAATTCAGCTCCGTGCTTCCCAGTCCTGGACCAGGCTAGCCTCTGCTTCCAGATGCCGGTCCGTGTCTCCTCTGATCTTTGGAAAGGGACAAAAGAGTGGCCGGTTCCTCCCTAGAAAAATGGATTCGGTGCTCAGCAGCTTTTTTTTTTTTTAACATTTTTTCAACCCCTTCCCCAATTCTTCTGCCTGCTGCAGCTGCGCCTGATCGACTGGGGACTGGCAGAATTCTACCACCCGGGACAAGAATATAACGTCAGAGTGGCTTCCCGGTACTTCAAGGGACCGGAGCTTTTGGTGGATTACCAGGTAAGATGGCAGCACAGAAGGGGGCCTGCCTTTGGGGGGAGGAACCAGGCAGGAACTGCCCCTTCCTCACCAGAGGTCGAAACCGAGTGGCCAGGAGTGCAGCCGAGGTGGGGGACCGGTGCAGCCTCAGCTCTGCTCTTCCACCCCTCCCACCCCCCTCCCACCCATTGTTCCCAGTCGTTCCAGTCCGTCGATGGGTTGGGAAAGACCTTCAGCCACTGGGCCACCTCAGATGCCCAAGAAGTGTTAGTACCACTTTATAATATCTTGGAAAGGCCACCCTTGGAATCCTGCATCCAGTTTTGGTCGCCATGGTATAAAAAAAGGATGTTGAGGCTTTGGAAAGAGTGCAGAGAAGAGCAACAAAGCTGATCAGGGGACTGGAGGCTAAAACATACAAAGAACGGTTGCAGGAGCTGGGGATGTCTAGGCCAGGGGTAGGCAACCGTGGCTCTTTTATGACTGGTGGACTTCAACTCCCAGAATTCCTCAGCCAGTACGGCTCAGCTTGGAAACCTCTCCCTTTCCCCTCAGCGTGGCTGGCTCAGGAATTCTGGGAGTCATAAAGTGGCCTAGGCCAGGGGTAGGCCACCTTGGCTCTTTTATGACTCCTGGACTTCAACTCCCAGAATTCCTCAGCCAGCACAGCTCAGCTTGGAAACCTCTCCCTTTCCCCTCAGCATGGCTGGCTCAGGAATTCTGGGAGTTGAAGTCCATAAAAGGGCCAAGGTAGCCTACCCCTGGGCTAGTCCAATGAAAAGAAGGAGTAGGGGGGGACAGGAGAGCAGTCTTCCAATACCTGAGGGGGTCTCTCAGAGAATAGGAGAGAAGCAACCTGGGACTGAGGAGAAATTTCCCGATTGGGAGAAAATTAACCAGTGGAACAATTTGCCTCCAGAAGTCACGGGTGCTCCAACACTGGAAGTTTTTTAAGAACAGATTGTCCGGAATCCTAGTATAGGGTCTCCTGCTTGAGCAGAGGGTTGGACTAGAAGACCTCCAAGGGCCCTTGCAGCTCTCTTATTCTTCCATGAGAAGAAGAATCCATCAGGCCCGAGTCTCTTGAAGAGAGGGAACTTTCTGCAGAAGCTTCTCAGCTAGCAGAAGGAATTTCCTTCAGGACTCCAGGGCCTTTTTTGGCATATCTGCAAGAAGGCCGTCCTGGCAGGGCTGGTGGAAATAAACTAGGCCCCTGAGAATCCGGAGGGGGTGGGGCGCTACCTGAAGGTCAGGTGTCCGCCGCCCTCTGCCTGGGCTGCCGAGTGGGGGGGAGCCGTGTGGGTCTGCCTGCCTTGCTCCTGCCCCATGGCCCCCCCCTCGCCCTGCTCTCCCTGCAGATGTACGACTACAGCCTGGACATGTGGAGCCTGGGCTGCATGCTAGCCAGCATGGTCTTCCGCAAGGAGCCCTTCTTCCACGGGCATGACAACTACGACCAGGTGAGGCCCACCCCCCCGAGGCCAGCCTCGCCCCTCGCCCCCTCTTCCCTGATCTGCTCCGCTCACCCCCCAGACTGCCCTGTGCCCTCCTCCCGCCTTCACAGTCACACCTACAGGAGACCGGAGCTGGGAGGGGTGTGTGTGTGTGGGAGGAAGGTGGGGGAGGAGGAGGCCCTGAACAGGAGCCCGGGGGTCGCCCTTCACGGGCACAGAAACCGGAGGGTCCGTGGAAAATTCTCCGTCATCCGTGGGCTGTGGTTGCCCCAAAGGGGTTTTTTTTCCCCAAAAGCCAACTGGACTTTCTTGCTTCTCTTTTTTTTTTTGTTTTGCTTTGAAATCGTTTTGCTTCTCATCCCAGAACCGAAGAAGCTTCTGGGATGAGAAGCGAAACGTTTTCAAGGGAAAATGGCTTCCCCCATCGACTTGGCTTGTCAGAAGGTTGCAAAGGGGGATCACCTGGCCCCAGGACGCTGCAACCGTCACAGATATGATGAACCAGATGCCAAGGGTTCACATTTTGATCACGTGACCCCGGGGATGCTGCAACCATGGTTGTTAAATGTGAGAAACTCTCATGGGCCACTTTTCGCCGGTGTTGTTGTAAGTTAGAATGGACACTAAGCCAGTGACTGTAAGTCAAGGGCTACGTGTGCTATAGAAGGCCACCGGTGGGGCCCAGGAAGAGAGCCTTTTCTTCGGGGGGCCCACCCTGCGTAACATCGGACCCTCCCCCTCGAATTAGATGGGCCGATTTAACTCTACCAGCCTTAAAGGGGCGGTTTTGCCACCGGATTTGGAAATCTGGATATGTGGTAGAGCGATTTCGTTGATAGCTGTTGGTGTTCTTTTTGTACGCTTGGCTGCTGATTGTGTGTTGCGTGGTGTTTGTGCAGTTCTGCTACGCTTGCGCTGTCCTTCGCTTTTTACATTGTTTTAAATGGCCGTAAGCAGAGTCATATGGTCGAGGCAGGTGGGCTAGGCACATTGAACGTTTATTTCTCCCCTCATTTATTGCCGCATTTGCTGTAAAACAGGGGTCTTCAGACTTGGCCCTTGGATGACTTGTGGACTTCAACTCCCAGAATCCCTCAGCCTGGCTGAGGAATTCTGGGAGTTGAAGTCCACAAGTCATCGAAAGGTCAGGTTTGAAGACCCCTGCTATAAAATGTCCTTCTCTGTCCTTGGCGCTGCCCGGCGGTGACCGGCCCCCTTCCCACTTCTGGGTCTTTCCCCAGTTGGTGCGGATCGCCAAGGTGTTGGGCACCGAGGATCTCTACGACTACATCGACAAGTATAACGTGGAACTGGACCCCCGCTTCAACGACATCCTGGGCAGGTGGGTGAGCAGGGCCCCCTCCCCCTTTGGCGGGCCGCGGGCTGTGAAGGACAGCACTGGGAACCTTCCCCCTTTCCTCCGGGGCAGGCATTCCCGGAAGCGATGGGAGCGCTTTGTGCACAGCGAGAACCAGCACCTGGTCAGCACCGAGGCCCTGGACTTCCTGGACAAGCTGCTGCGCTACGACCACCAGACTCGGCTGACGGCCCGCGAGGCCATGGAGCACCCCTACTTCTGTGGGTAGCCGCGTCAGGGTTCCCCCGCGTACCCCATCCCCCTTGGACGGAGCTCTGTCGGCCGACTCTCCCTCTTTTCAGGGCCTTCTTGGGGGCAGCCCCCCCCCCGTCCAGCCCTTCTCTCTCAAGGCTGTGCCTGCCCTCCCTCCCCTCCCTCTGCGCTGCCATCCTGCCAGGACTGGGTGCTGAGGGGGCAGGGGGTGGAGGGAGCCTCACTGCCGCTTCTGCCCTTCTCTCTCCCGGTACAGATCCGATCGTGAAGGACCCGGCCAGGCTGGCCTCCTCCACTGTCCTCTCGTCGGCTAACACACCTGTCAGCTCCTCCAGCATGTTGGCAGGTAGGCATCTGGGCCTCAGCCGGGTGGGCCGGGGTGTGCCAGCCGCAGCGCTGGGTGAGTTGCCTTCCCAGGTAGCATCCTTGACCCCTCCTCAGTCAGAATAGAGCTGGAAGGGGCCTTGGAGGTCTTCTAGTCCAGCCCTCTGCTCAGGCAGGAGACCCTCTGCCATTTCAGACAGGTGAATGTCCAGCCTCTTCTTAAAAATCCTGCGGTGTGGAAGCAACCATGATTTCTGGAGGCAACGTCTGTTCCACCGATTAATTGTCCTCACTGTCAGCAAGTTTCTCCTTAGTTCCGGGTTGCTTCTCTCCTTGGTTACTTCCCACTCGTTGTTTCTCATCCTGCCTTCAGGCGCTTTGGAGAATAGCTTGACCCCCCCCTCCTCTTCTTTGGGGCAGCCCCTCCAATACTGGAATGCTGCTCTCTCGTCCCCCCAAGTCCTCCTTTCCTCTGGACTGGCCAGCCCCACTTCCTGCAACCGTTCTTCCCGTGTTTTTGTCCCCTGGCCTTCCTTTTCCTTCCTTTTCCCCACCTGCAGGCATCGCCTCCATGTCAGCCGCCCAGCCGATCGGCAGCTTGGCCGCCTCCCCCGTCATCTCCTCTCCGAATGCGCTGGGCTCGCCAGTCCCCGCAGCCGCCGGAGCTCAGCCGTGACCGCCAGGCAGCCACTCTGGCTTCGAGGCCCACCAAGCCCGCAGCCGTGCCCTCCTCCTCCTCAGCCCACCTGTCCTCCTCTGCGTGGCGCTGCCGACGCCCGGGGCGGGCAGGAGGACGGCCCGAGGCAAGGCAGGGGGGACCCTGCCTCTGGAACCCCCTTTTTTTTGTTTCTTTGTTTCTGTTGAGTGTGTCGAGGAGCCGAGTCCAGGCTGCCGCCTCCACCTCCCAGCAAGGCAGACTCTCGTTCCGGGCAGAGGCTTCTCCTGTGTGGGGGGTGTCGAGTCCCTCCGGCTGCATTCTTCCCATGAGGGTCGTGGTTAGTGATGCAACTACAGTGTAGACACCTGAACGGAGAATAAAATTTATTTTCTATGTCCCTAAAGGGGCAGGTGTTGGGCCCTGCTTCTTCCTGATGGAGAGAGAGAAGGGGGGGGGGACGCCAGGGCACAGGGGTCTCCAGACCGTGGCGGCCTCTTTTAAGACCGTTGGGCTTCGGCTCCCACAATTCCTCAGCTGGCTCTGTGGAAGGCCACCAGTCTTAAAAGGGGCCACGGTTGGAGACCCTCGCCCGTAGCAGACAGGGAGGGACGCTTGGAGGGTTTTGTGGGGGGGGTCTCAAGGCAAGGGTGCTCAAGGTGGAAGACACACATCCTGGAATTCGGCCCTGCGTCCCATTTCCAGGCCTGGTCTCAGGTCGCTGCAGCTTGGGCACAGGGCAGGAAGGCCCCTTTGTTTTGCTTGGGGGGGGGGCGCTCGGGGGACCTTCCGCAGCACAGGTGGGGCTGGCTGAGCCCTTCCCACAAACGAGACCTGGGGAGGAAGGGAAGGAGGCGCCCCCTTCCCGGTCCTTCAGCTGCAAGCCGCTGCAAGAGGGTGAATTGAACGGGTGCCCGGCCGTGGGGGGGTGTCCATGGGGGCACCAGCACTGCAGTTCCAGAGGTCATAAACTTGGGGAGCAACACAGACCTCCCCCCCTTCCCGTGGCCTTGGCACGGCCGAGCCTGCAGTCGGCCCCTCTCAGGAGTGGGGCAGAGAATGATGCTGCTGTTGGGAAAGCTGCTCCCCACGGTGGGTGTTTTCCTACAGACCGCGCGCAGGTAGTCCTCTACATACGACCACAATTGGGCCGCAAATTGATGTCGCTAAGCGAGAGAGTTGTTAAGTGAGCTTTGCCCCATTTGACCTTCCTTGCCACCGTCGTTAAGTGAATCGCTGCGGTTGTTAAGGTTGCCAAGTGGATCTGGCTTCCCCATCGACTTCGCTTGGCAGAAGGTCGCTGAAAGGGGATCACGTGACCCTGGGACGCTGCGACGGTCGTAACTGTGAGTCAGTTGCCAAGTGGCTGAATTTTGACCACGTGACCCTGGGGTGCTGCAGTGGTCGCAAGTGTGTGAAAAACTCTTTCCCGTGCTGTTGCAACTTGGAACAGTCACTAAACGAATGCTTGTAAGTTGAGGACTATTTGATAGTCACAAAAGCTCGTCCAGCCCTCCTCCTCGGCTCTTACTTGTATTTGCTTGTATTTTACTGTTGTTAGCCGCCCTGAGTCCTTCGGGAGATAGGGCGGCATATAAGTCCCATTAAATAAATAAATAAATAAAATCTTACAGTGGCAGGAAACCCCCCCCCCACACACACACATACACACTTGTTCTCCCCCCCCCGTCCGAACCTTCCATCAGTTGCATAACAGGAGGCCGTCCTCAGGACCCCGCCCGACACCCCAGCCCAGAAGCCCTCCTAGACGGTGCCCTCAGGACTCTGGATACCTCTCTGGTGTTCGCTGGTGGGCACCAAAGGGAAGGGAGGCCCCTCCAGCCCTCGGCTCCCCACTTCCAGGGGACTTCCCCCTCCGTCACTAATAGGGTCGCCAGCTGACGTGGTGGGGAAGTGGAGCTTGTCTTCCTGACGGGTGAGAATGCCCAGGGGTGGCAAGAGGGTGGCAGTGGAGCCTCTAAATCACCAGGGAGGAAACGGACAAGATCAGAGTTACGCTTTAGCTCAGGGGTCCCCAAACCCCGGGCTGTGGTCCGGCACCAGTCCGCGGCCTGCCAAACAAGCAGAGCCCTGTCCGTGCTCACAGGGGATCCAGGCAGCGTGCGAAACCACACATCCCGGTTCCACTGAAGAACCGACCTCCACGGAACGGGTCTCTGGTTGCCAAAAGGTTTCGTGGTGGTGGTGGTGGAGTCTGTGACGTAGCTTGTTCCTTGTGGCAGGGAAGCAGTCCTGGCAGAGCTGCAGCGGTCTGTCTGGCTGGCAAGCTCGGCCCGTTCTCTCTGGCTTCCTAATCTGGAGAGTGGGACCTGGTTTGTCTCGTTCCCTTCTGTGGCCAACTGAGGGGGTCAGGAGTGGGACCTCTGGAGCCCCTGTGAAATGGAGAGGGGCACGGAAGGAGGTCTGCAGAGGGCGGGCAGCCTCATCGAAAAGCTCCCTCATCATCGCTTCCTCTCAGAGGCTTTAGGGCCGGGGTGGGGAACTGGGGGGCTTTCGTGACTTGCCTGGCTCAGGAAGGGTGGGAGTTGAGGTCCACAAGTCATGAAAGGGCCCTGGCCCCCCACCCCTGCTTTAGGGCATCCTCCTTCCCTGGGTGCTGTCGGGCTTCTGGATGTGGCGGATGAAAATCCCTGTGGAGACGCCCTCCGAGGCTTAATTCATACGCTTGCAGGCTGCTTCACCCGGTAAGCCCTGAGCCTCTCATCAGAAGACGGGAGCTGGGTTCACGAGACGTGCTGTCCCCAAGTGAGTCGGAGCATTTACTGATCTGTAAGACTTTGTGGGACAAAGCTAAACAGGGTGTTGGGCCATCAACGGAACCGGCTCCTTCGCTTCTGCTTGGAGGCGGTTCGTGATTCCCACTTTCCCTGTCCTCGATTTGTGTGATTGCCTGGCTTACTGCTAGGAATATTTTAACCAAAAGCTGCTCTCCTGCGCCTGGATTGGGAGCCCTTTGCTCCAGGGTTTTGCTCAGTGCAGAATCTGCCCAAGACTCCTGGAGAGATGGCTGGCCGGTGTCTGTGCGGAGCTCTGGCAAAAGGGGAACCGTCCATCTTCAAAGAGCTTCCTCCTAACTGATCGATCGTGTGCCACCAGAGCTACTAGCGCTGATGATCTTACCTGGTTGGGTAATCAAACGTCTTTGAGAAAACAGCCAAGCTCAGAGAGCACCACGGATCCCACAGTCCCTCCCTGCCTCTCCTCTGGTACAACCCTGTGCTGAAGCAAGAGGCTACCCCATTCTGGACAAATGGCTGTCCAATCTCTTCTTTAAAACCTCCAGTGTTGGATCACCGGCAACTTCTGTTCCACTGGTTAATTGTTCTCACTGTCGGGGAAATTCCTCCTTACTTCTTGGTTGCTTCTCTCCTTGGTTATTTTCCACCCGTTGCTTCCTCTCCTGCCTTCTGGTGCTTTGGACTTATTGGAGGATGTTATAAGAGGGAGTGATCTAAGACTGCAACACCAAACAGATCTTGAAGACGTAGACGTTGCCTTCTCCTTCGTGGTCTGGCCCTCTTTGCCTTTGTGTCTTAGAAACCAATCCCAGAAACAAAACAATTGCTCAGAGTAGGTTTATTTAGGAGAATCAGGATTGACTGAGTTATCCATTACACTTGTTCCTGTCCTGACACGCAAGGGTCCTGGCTACACACTCTGGTCCCGTAGACTTCCACCTCGCACATTGCCAGGGATACTGTGCTGGCAGGAACGGTGACGGTGACATAGTGTCCCACACGACCAACGCAGGAGATGGTGCTGATGGATCCCAGACGGGTATCCGTGATTCTCCCACAGCTGTTGGAAGGGAAAAAGGGAAGACCCCCCCTCTCATTGTTTGTTGTGGTTCAGAAGGAGCGAATCAAAAGAGAAGTTAATGCGTTCCTACAAACGGTAACATATAGTTTGAAAATGTGTCCTCTGGACGTTTCAAGACACCTGGTATGATCTGGCAGCCACAGCAGAAGCCGTTCGATGCTTAGCTTTCTCAGAGGTTGAACTATAACATTTATCCCATTGTGAGACAATGGCACCGTATTATGGTGATTTTATTACGGTTTCATCTTTATTTAATATTTTACTTCCTGTTAGATGATTTAGGTATTACAATTTTAGGTATAAAGTTGTACATACCAGTAGTAACAGTTTACCTGCAAATGACTTTTATAGTTTTGATCATAATATAATGTGTGAACAACCGCTTTAAACTTAATGTAAACTGCTTTAAACACAGTTGTGTTTAAATTCAGGTTTTGTATCAGGGTTGTCAAATTTCTGGAATATCCTACCCGATTTCAGTTGTCTACTCTAAAGCTACTAACTTTGATAGTTTTAATTCTAACTTAACTTCTGTTTACTTCATCCCATATTTAAGAGGTTCCTAAGGGGCATGCATAAGTGCCCTAATGTGCCTCTTGTCCCTGTTACATTTTAAATTTTTTTCTTTAAAATAAAAAAAATGTATTGCCTATCTATCTGTCTCTATCTCCATTATCTCCCTCTCCCATTAATATGTCTGTCTGCCTATATCTATCTATCTATCTATCTATCTATCTATCTATCTATCTATCTATCTATCTATCTATCATCTATCTATCTATATATTATGGTGCTTTATTTAAATTTATATTTGTCATGATTGCATGACCTCTGTAGATGCTATACACTAAATAAAATTAAGAAATGCATTCCTAAAAAAAGGTATGCATAGATTGCCCCTGTGATTATGTAGGACAGATGGGGAGGAAGCTAACCACCAGATTGCAAGAATACAAGCAAGCATTCGGACTAGGAGACCTGAACTCATTGTTAGCGTTCCACTGCAGTGAACGGGAACACATTCAATTTTGCAACTACTAAGATTGTTGGACGAGCAGGCACAAAAACAGCCAAAGAAGTGATTGAAGCCTGGGAAATGGGCCCCTCGTCAGTCAACAGGAGTGCTGATTTAACACCAGCCTATCAAGTAGTTAGAAGGTGAGGGATGGCCTGCACAAGCAAATGACAGCCAATGACTTAATAGCCAGCCATCAACACACCCCAATCAACATCTAAACAGCCACATACAACAGGCACCATATAAATACACACAACAGCACACTGCTAAAGAGAGGTTTCCTAAAGATGGGCTCCAGCATGAGTCCAAAAGCTTGGAAGACAAAATCTGTGCTCCCGGTGACTGACCCAGATTGGATCCTAAAAATATATTCACAAATATGGAAGCCTTAAGTATTTTAGTCTTACCCCACCCCAAAGCTAAGGACTGGCCTCCTCTATGAGGTCTTGGGTGCTACCAAGTTGACGTCATTTTCCTAGCCACTTTGGCTCCTGTCTAGCAACTTTCTGCAAAAAGAGGAACTTACAGAGGATTGTTTTTTCCATGGTCGTTCACAGAGTCTCCCACACGGATCTCTGCTCCCCGGAGCCTTTCTCCACAGCAGTCTGCACGGTTTTTCATCACCACAGAAGAAATGGCGTACCGGCTACCTAGGTCCACATAACACCAGGGCCCCCTTTCTCGCTTTGTGTGGGTGCAGATGTTCTGTCAACTAAATATTTATGTCTCAAATTTCCCAGCAAGAAATTAGGACCAAAACTCTTGGGGCCTTTCCCCATAGTGAGAATCATCAACCCGGTCACGGTAGAATTGAAGCTTCCTAGACTTTTGGGAAAAATTCACCCTGTTTTCCATTGTAGCTTACTGAAACCTTTTTGGGCCTCCACTTTAAGACCTTCCCCTAAGAAGGCACCCGGACCCCTTGTAGTAGCGGGTCAGGCCCATTATGAAGTGAAACATATTCTTGACTCTAGAATCTTTAAGGGAAAATTGCAGTACCTGGTACAATGGAAGGGATACCCATTGTCTGAAGCCATTTGGGTGAAATCTAGCGATGTGAAAGCTGACAGACTTATCAAAAGGTTTTATGAGAAACGCCCCAACAAACCAAAAGCCATTTCCTAACTTGTGTTCTATTTACATTACAGGAGTTGTCCTTTTTGTAAGGGGGGCCGGATGTCAATGCTGTAAACATTGACACGTTTTTGCACTGACAATATAAGAGGCAGCCTTTTGCTTTAGCTGTTTGGCTTTGAATCACTAAAGAGCGGGAGGGATTCATTCCAGATGTTTTAAGAAGATAAGAAATAACGTGCTTCAAGGGAAGTGAAACTTTGTGTGTTGGACTAATTGGTGAATGTGATTCATGACGTGTAATTAAGGGAGGGAGATTCTGTAGGATATGATGTGTCACGGGGAGGAGAATTCAGATTCTGGCATCCATCCATGAGTGCCGATGCTCCGTTCTGCTCATTATAGACTTTTTTAGAATAAATAATCATGCAGTGCTCTTTGATGGGTCTTTTTAATCGGAACCATGACACGCTTCTTGTAGCAGCACGTAGCTGGAGGTGCACTGAAGAGAAAAAGGGGGGGAGAGGAGAGGAGAGGATATAAAAGGAGGAGGTTTTGGTGGGAGAGGGGGAAAAGAGGAAAAGAGAAGGCGACGGAGAAGAAACTGTGGAAGGAGAGGCCAGCAGGCAGGGAGGAAAACGAGAGAGGAGAGGGAGAGAGGAAGACGGGCCGACCAGCCAGCTGACCACCAAGGTAGTGGTGTATATTAATAAATATGGGTAAAGTCATTATACATTTGTCAGTGCAAAGGGAAAGTGATTCAGCCAAGGAGCCACCACGGATGAAACTACAACCGGTACCTTTTTCCTTTTTTAAAAACGGTTTGTAACATTTTATTAGATTATAGAACAGTGATGGCGAACCTTTTAGAGACCGAGTGCCCAAACCGCAACCCAAAACCCACTTATTTATTGCAAAGTGCCACGGGCGCATCAGCATTATGGTGCCCTTGGGGGGGGGCAAGTGCCGCCTCTGGCACGCAAAAACCAGGGGTGCAAAAATGGGCCACTGTGCTGCAAGGCGCTACACCACGCAAGAACGGGGCAGGTCTAGTGAGTATCATGTAGGCCCTAGCCCCGCCCCATTTGCAGCGTGTGCATGCTCACGGCCTCGTGCGCGCATGCACGTAAAATGCTTCCCCCTCCCTTTTCTTCCAGTCCACCAATCAACAAGGGTTGGTGGGACCTCTCTTCTACCACCTCTACTCGATCTGGCTAGTCGGCCGCTTCGCCTCCTTTGTGCTGGGCGAGGCAGCGGTGGAGGCCTGATGGACCTGCTGCTGGCGACGGCGTGCGTGCCCACAGAGAGGGCTCTGAGTGCCGCCTCTGGCACACGTGCTGTAGGTTCGCCACCACTGTTATAGAATAAAGCACAAAAGCAAATAGTAGGACACAGTGGGAAGGAAAAAGGGGGGGGAAGTGAGGGGGAGAAGGGAAAAAGAAAAGAAAATGCATTAACTTCCAACTTCCTCTGTTGCAGTAGAATGAAGCCATTTCTATAACAACAAATCAACCTAATAAGTAAAACTCAAAATTTCTCCCTTTTTTTTTTAGTCATCAAGTTTTTGACACCTTGCTAAGCACTGGTGGCACTCGAATATTGTCATGTCCTAAAAGTGACCTTCACAATCTGTGCAAATGTTGAAAGGCCCTGGACTAGATGACCTCCAAGGTCCCTTCCAACTCTGTTATTCTACTATGGCAGGGCATATTTCAAACCAAACCCCAAAACAAAACAATTGCTCAAAGTAAGTTTATTTAAGAGAATTGATGGAGTTATTGAGTTCCTGTCCTGACACGCAAGTGTCCTGGCTTCACACCCTGGTCCCATAGACTTCCACCTTGCACAGTGCCAGGGATACCGTGCGGCTAGGAACGGTGACGGTAACATAATGTCCCACACGACCGTCGCAGGAGATGGTGCTGATGGAGCCCAGAGAGGTATCGGTGATTCTCCCACAGCTGTTGGAAGGGAAAAAGGGAAGACACCCCCCCTCCCATGGTTTGTCGTGGTTCAGAAGGAGCGAATCAAAAGAACAATAACGGTAAGACGTATAGTTTGAGAACGTCTCCTCAGGACGTTTCAAGGCACCTGGGATGATCTCCTGACAGCCACAGCAGAAGCCGTTCGATGCTTAGCTTTCTCGGATATTGAGCTATAATGTCTATCCCATTGCAAATCTATGGCACCATGTTATGGTGATTTTATTATGGTTTTATGTTAATTTAATATTTTATCCTAGATTTTATCACCCTCATTTCTCTCTCTCTCTCTCTCTCTCTCTCATCTATATTTGTTGATGCTTCATTTAAACATTTGTATAGCATGATTGTGTGACCTCTGTAGATGCCATATGCTAAACAAAATTTAAAAATGCATTCTTAAAAAAAGGATACTCCCAAATACAGAAGCAATTTAACCTCCCACCATGCCAAATCCAAGCGCTGGTCCCATCTGCACTGTTTTGGGTGCTACCAAATTGACGTCCTTTCCCTACCCAGTTCATCTCCTGATTGACAGATCTCTCTGCAGTGGGCAAAGAGGAACTTACAGAAGATTGGAGAGTCCACAGTCGGGCACGCTGTCTGCCATGTGGATCTCTGCTCCCTGCAGCCTTTTTCCACAGCAGTCCACACGGTTTTTCACCACCACGGAAGAAAAGGCGTACCGGCCACCCAGGTCCACGTACCACCAGGGCCCCCTTTCTCACTTTGTGTGGGTGCAGGTGTTCTGCCCGATCCAGCGTCCACTGCAGTTGCCATCCACGGCTTTGCTTGCCACTGAATTGAACAGGCTTCCAATGGTGGAAGACTGGAAAGCTGGACGCCCCCTGGCCACGTTTGTAGCTAGGAGGAAGTTTGGGAGAAGAAAGGCATGTCAGAATTTATTCTCGGTTGACCTTTCTCCTCTTGGATTTGCACACAAACATCCCGGAGGAAACGCAAAGTCCCTGGGACAACTTTCAACTCTCTTGAAGTCTTGCTGTCTGCTGGAGACCACTTTGGAAGAGCTCAAGGGAGGGAAACACGGATGACCCTCTGGACTTTCCTGTGTGCCTCACCAGGAAGTGGCTGTCCAGAATGAGTGGGCAGACGTAGTCTGGAGAGCTATTCACGGATGTAAAATATTATATTAGTCTATCAAGATATATAATACAGGACTATGAAGAAAATGGAAGACAATGGAAAAATAAGGGAGTGTGGGAACGGCACCCTCAGGAAATGAAGAACAAAGACAGCAGCTCAAAAAGAAAACTCTTAATTGGTCAGAAGCAACCTAGCATGTGGTTCTGGGGCAGCTGATAGCTTGGTTTGGTGAATACAAGATTTTTTTACAGCATTTCATAATCGGGGCTTGTGTTGTGTGTTTTTGTTCTTAGATTTATTTAGCCTGTTTTGCAAAGGCTGGAATACTGCTATCATGTCCCCCCTAGTCCTTTCTCCAAACTAACCAAGATATAACCAATGTTCTATGTTCTTTTCTATTTTTTCTTGTCTGCAACTTTCTAAATGTTCTATTCCTTTATATTTTTCTCGTTTGCTTGACTTTTTAATCTCTTTAATTTGCAGTGTTTAATGAAAGCCACCAAGGAAGGCAATAGCAGTGCTCTCCTTTCCCCCTTCAGTAATTGCAGCTGGCCAAACTCCTTCATTCACGTTCCCCTCTTGTCTGCAGCGCTTACCAACCTCTCAGCTGCGGTTTACAACTCTGGGCCCCCGCATGGCCGGCCAGAAGCCCCAGAACAGGCAGCCACATCCAGGTGAGAAGCATCGTCCTGCGAGGAGACAGAGGGCAGTGAGAAGGAGCACAGCATGCTGGAGGCCCAGGACTGGGGTCCTGCTCAGCCACGGACTTCTGCAGGTCCCCGCCTGGGTGAGGCAAGGAGGGCCTCGGGGCCTCAGACCTCCCTTGCCAGAAGCTGGCAGCCCTCCCGGTGGGGTAAAGGGCCTTCTCAGGGGAAGCAGACCAGACAGCAGAGGAGAACAAGTGTTTCGGAGTGGGACATTCTGAGAAGTAGCAAACGTAACATGTGGCCAAGCGAAGAAGTGAAAAAGATGCAAAGTTGGGAAGATGCCCTGATTCCAAAAATCATAAAAGCACATTGCGGTGCTCTCTATGCTTGTTTATTTTTTTGCAGACCCAAACTAGGCAACATCATTAGCATGGATCACGCTGGATGTTATTTAGTTTGGGTAATGAAATTAGTTTGGGTCATCTAGTTCAGGGGTCCCCTAATTGGGCAACTTGAAGACTTGTGGACTTCAACTCCCAGAATCCCCCAGCCAGTCTGGCTGACTGAGCAATTCTGGGAATTGAAGTCCACAAGTCTTAAAGTTGGAAGGTTGCAACCCCTGGGTTACAGCAAACTTAGAAGTGGCTGAGGAATTCTGGGAGTTGAAGTCCACAAGTCTTAAAGTTGCCAAGGTTGGAGACCCTGATCTAGTTGACTTTCATGCCTGTGGCAGGATAAGAATTCATGGCCTTCTACCTACTCAGGCATGGCCATAATCCTTTATCAAATTGCCATTTAAGCATAATTGGGTCTAAGCATAACTTACACAATCAACACTCTTCATATAAGGAACGGTTGCTGGAATTGGGTAAGTCTAGTTTAATGAAGAGAAGGACGAGGGGTGACATGATAGCAGTGTTCCAATATCTCAGGGGCTGCCCCAAAGAAGAGGGAGTCAAGCTATTCTCCAAAGCCCCTGAAAGCAGGACAAGAAGCAAAGGATGGAAACTAGTCAAGGAGAGAAGCAACCTGGAACTAAGGAGAAACTTCCTGACAATGAGGACAATTCACCAGTGGAACTCCTTGCCTCCAGAAGCTGTGGATGCTCCAACACTGGAAGTTTTTAAGAAGAGACTGGACATCCATTTGTCTGAAATGGTATAGGCTTTCCTGCCTGAGCAGGGGGTTGGACTAGATGACCTCCAAGGTCCCTTCCAACTCTGTTATTCTGAAATAATAATATTCCTGGGCAGCCTCTCAGTCCCAGGAGAACTTGTGGAGATGGGCAGAAGGGATTCCCAGAGCATCAGGGGAGGAAGACAAATGGAATTTGGCCAGGCCCAGATCTGCAGTCAGGACTGAGTTTTCATGGTGGTGGGTACAGGAGGGAAGCGCCTGCAGCTCTGGTTTCATTGCATTAGCAGGTTGCTCTCCATTGTCCAGGTTTACGGTCACGTTTCGGGGGAGGCAAGGTAGGAAAAGCTGATTATTTGAGCAGGATAAGTTTCAAGCAAAGCTTAGTTAGGTACATACATCCTGTGTTAATTGTTTATTTAGCATCCTTTTCAGGACAGACTCAAGGATGCATGGACGGAAGTGCAAGGTACACAAAGCCTGGCTCTGCTTGTTCTAGAGAATGGCATGGGGGGGGGGAGCAGGGGGACAATTACGCAGGGAAGATTTTCTTAACAACAAAAAAAAAACTGGGAATGTTGAAGCTGAAAGGTGAAAATCCAGGTGTCTTCTGAAGAGGCCTGGCAGATTCTCAAACTGGCTGTTTCTGTCTGTGAATCAATGGCCTGGTCTTATCCCAGTCATGAACTTTGACCCCACCAGCCTACAGAATGATGGCTGTGGTGGAGTCTGGCTGGGTAAATATTAATTAGTATTATATATCCTTGTATTACCTCTTAGTTCCCCTTTCTACAGATTGCAGACTTTTAGTATAATTATTATTATTTTCTCTGTTGTTTTGCAAGTGTAGTGAGTGTTTCTGTTCCCAAGTTATATTCCTTGTGTGTCTAATCACACTTGGCCAAATAAATATTCTATTCTATTCTATTCTATTCTATTCTATTCTATTCTATTCTATTCTATTCTATTCTATTCTATTCTATTCTATTCTATTCTGTTCTGTTCTGTTCTGTTCTGTTCTGTTCTGTTCTGTTCTGTTCTCCATTCCATCCCATTCTCTATAGAATATAGAATTCTATCTAGCAGTGTTTCAATACTTGAGGGGGCTGCCACAAAAAAGAAGGAGAAAACCTGTTTTCCAAAGCAATTGGGTATGTCTGGTCTCTAGTCTAATGAGCAGAAGGACGAGAATAGCAGGATTCCAGTATTTGAGGGTCTGCCCCAAAGAAGAGGCAGTCAAGCTATTCTCCAAAGCATCTGAAGGCAGGACAAGAAGCAACAGATGGAAACTAATCAAGGAGAGAAGCAACCTGGAACTAAGGAGGAATTTTCAGATAATGAGATCAATTAACCATTGGAACTGAAGTTGCCTCCAGAAGTTGTGGGTGCTCCATCACTGGAGGCTTTTAAGAAGAGACTGGACAACCATTTGTCCAAAATGGTATAGGGTTTCTTGCTTGAGAAGGGGGTTGGACTAGATGACCTCTAAGGTCACTTCCAGCTCTGTTATTCTGTCAAGAACAAGCAACCAGAACTATTTGTGAAGAGTCTCAAAGAGGTTTATTTGGAGCCCCTTGATCTCTCTGAGCTTGGCTCTTTTTATGCAGACTGTCATGGTTCCGATAAATGAGACAATTCAAACAAATTACAGGCATATTATTTATGTAAAAAAATCTTAGTAATGAAACGAAACATCGGCACTCATGGAGGGATGCCAGAATCTGAAATCTCCTCCCCCCAAACCCATCATAACACACACACTACCCCCGCCCTAATCTACACGTCATAAATCACATTATCCAATTAGTTTTACATATGAGGTTTCATTTCCCATTCTGTACGCGGGCTTTTGCAATCTTATCACAACTTCCGGGTGCTTTCCTCCCTCCCAAATGAAGCAATTAAAGTAACAGGCTGTCTCTTATATTGTCAGCGCAAAAACATGTCAATGTTTGCCGCATTGACACAGACGTTTCACTGCCCAAACTAGGTAATGCCATCAGTTATGTTGCAAGTCACCTATTGTACAAGAATTCTCACCAGACTGACTGCCCGGCTTCAGGGATTCTGAAGGAGGGCAGGCCTGTGGTTCTTTCTGCGCTGCAAATATTCCAAGTTTGGCCCCCTCTTAACCCCACCCACCAGTCTAGCTGGAGATTCCAGCACATCACACTTTTTTTTTGCTGCCCATACTCTGATTTTTAGTCCATTGCAAGAGCTGTGGTTGCTTCTTGTGCTCCTCAACAACATTTCCAGTGACTCTTCACAGCTGAAGAGGGGTTGGCCAGGGAACTGACCAACCAGTAAAGGAGGTCCTGGGGGGGGCAAGAGGGAATGGAGTCTGGGTCATGGGCTCCTCATGATGACCCGGTGGGGCTGGGCATGCCAGCTAAGAAAATCCTCCCTGATAGGATTAAATATTGACCAAGCTCCAAATTGGCAGAAATATGGACCTAGGAAGTGCCAGCCAATGTCTCCCTCTTCTGCTGGGCCGCATAGAGCAGGGGTCTCCAACCTTGGCCACTTTAAGACTTGTGGACTTCAACTCCCAGGATTCCTTAGCCAGCTATGCTAGCTGAGGAATTCTGGGAGTTGAAGTCCATAAGTCTTAAAGTGGCCAAGGTTGGAGAGCCCTGGCATAGAGTGCTCAAGTCAAGAACACCAGTAGCATGGATCCTCCACTAGGGGGCAGCAGATGCCTTTGTTGGTGGGGAGACGGGAGTGCCTTCTGGTCTTGGGAATCCCTCTAGCATAGAAAGAACCACAGAGAAACTGATGTATGAAGGTACCTGCTAAGTATTTACCTGAGCAGGTTAAGCCACTGTTGAGCTCTGTTGACTTCAGTGAAATCAACCGGGGGGCCAACAGCCTCAGGATTTGGGGCCCTCACAAAATGTGAGAATTAGAGACTGAGGAGGAGGGGAATCTCCGTAGTTTACCTGCTGGCATTCCTGAAGTGCCACCTGCTTCTCAACCCCACCCCTTGGTCCAAAGGGGAAACGAAGCCAGCTAAGTTGTTGGCTAGTTGGTTGGATTTACATCCCAATTATCCCCCAGGAGGTCAAGGGGGCTCACCGGGAAATCTCCATTCATGGTGGGTAAAGGGAAAGGACCCTGTCGGGTATATTGGGCCAGGAGGAAAGGAGAATGGCTCAAAATGATGCTGAATTTTCACAGATGAGGATAGATGTGCTCTTAAATCAGTGCTTGAGACCAGCGCTGGACTAGCTGGTCCCTATGGAAGGCAGGATGCAGGATATGGTAGCCATAGAGGAGAATCTCTTTAGCTCTGTGGGGTTTGCAGAGAGGAGGAGGAGGAGGATAACTGTGGGGTCCTTGGTGCTCTCTGAGCTGGGCGGTTTCCTTGCAGACGTTTCATGACCCAACCAGGGAACATCATCAATGCTAGAAGGGAGCGGGGTTTGCAGAGAGGAGGAGGAGGAGGAGGATAACTGGTGCTCTGAGCTTGGCAGTTTCCTTGCAGACGTTTCATTACCCAGCCCTGGGACACCATGGTGTTTGTCTGCCTGGAGACAACCAAGCTATACCTATCTCCCTCACTCACAGCCCAGTCGATGCCTTGGTGGAGGCCTGGGAAAGGGCGGCCACCAAGGCGCTCGACCGTGTTGTACCCTTGCGACCCCTGATCCGGCACAGATCCCGTTGGGCTCCATGGTTTTCTGTGGAGCTCTGGGAGATGACGCGTCGGAGACGGGGTCTGGAGAGCTGTTGGAGATCCAGCCGTTCTGAATCTGACCGATTGCGGTTGAGAGCCACTATGAGGACTTACCTCGCGGCGATGAGGACGGCGAAGTCTAATTACTTTGCTGCCCTCATCGCGTCCGCCGATAATCGCCTGGCCGCCCTGTTTAGGGTGACTCGCTCCCTCCTTAATCGGGAGGTGAGGGAGGAGCCCTTGCAGGGGCAGGCCGAGGAGTTTCGTCACCATCTTGCGGACAAAATTGCTCAGATTCGGGCCGGTCTGGACTCTGACTGGGCAGAGACTGATGGGGAGGAATCGAGCGGTCTTGAGAATGTCATTTGGAGTGAGTTCGATCCTGTTACCCTGGATGAGGTGGACAGGACCATGAGGAGACTGAGTTCCACCATGTGTTTATTGGACCCGTGCCCCTCCTGGCTGGTGTATTCAGCTCGGGAGGAGACACAAGGCTGGTTCCAGGCAGTAATAACTGCTTCTTTGAGTGAGGGTATCTTCCCTACTGCCTTGAAAGAGGTGGTGGTGAGGCCCCTTCTCAAGAAGCCTGCTCTGGACCTGGCTATTTTGAATAACTATCGTCCGGTCTCCAACCTTAGCTTTTTAGCGAAGGTTGTTGAGAGTGTGGTGGCGCATCAGCTTCCTCTGTTCCTGGAGGAAACTGATTATCTAGACCCGTACCAATCGGGCTTTAGGCCCGGGTACAGCACAGAGACGGCATTGGTCGCACTGGTGAATGATCTCTGGAGGGCTCGGGACAGGGGTCATTCCTCTGTTCTAGTCCTATTAGACCTCTCAGCGGCTTTTGATACCATCGACCATGGTATCCTACTGCGGTGTCTCAGAGGGTTGGGAGTGGGGGGGCACTGTTTGACGGTGGTTCTCCTCCTACCTTCTGGGCCGTTTGCAGTTGGTGTTGACGGGAGGCCAGAGATCCACCCCGAGGCCTCTCGTTTGTGGAGTTCCTCAGGGGTCGGTTCTCTCTCCCCTCTTGTTCAACATCTATATGAAGCCACTGGGTGAGATCATTCGTGGTTTCGGGGTGGGGTATCATCAGTACGCTGATGATACCCAACTTTTTCTTTCCACCCCGAACCAACCCGGTGATGCCCTCGACGTGATGTCCCGTTGCCTGGAGGCGGTCTGGGTTTGGATGGGGAAGAACAGGCTTCGACTCAATCCCGCCAAGACTGAGTGGCTGTGCATACCGGCATCTCGGGAGAACCAGTTTTGTCCATCGTTAACTATGGGGGGTGAGGTGTTACCCCCCGTTGATAGGGCCCACAACTTGGGTGTCCTCCTGGATTCACGGCTCAGTTTGGAAGACCACATAGGAGCCGTGACCAGGGGGGCTTTTGCCCAGGTTCGCCTGGTGCACCAGTTGCGGCTCTATCTGGACCGAGATGCCCTACGCACAGTCACTCATGCGCTCGTGACCTCCCGGTTAGACTACTGCAACGCTCTCTACATGGGGCTGCCCTTGAGGACCACTCGGAGGCTTCAGCTGGTACAGAGTGCAGCCGCGCGAGTTGTGATGGGAGTCTCCCGATACTCCCGTGTAACACCTCTTCTCCGCGAGCTGCATTGGCTTCCAGTTGCCCTCCGGGTGAGATTCAAGGTGCTGATGATGACCTATAAAGCTCTACATGGCATGGGTCCGGATTATATTAGGGAGCACCTGCTGCCAGCATCAACTTCCCATCGTCCTGTGCGCTCCCATAGAGAGGGCCTCCTCAGGGTGCCGCCGGTTAGGGAGTGCCGGCGGGTGATCCCCAGAGGGAGGGCATTTTCTGTGGGCGCACCTGCCCTTTGGAATGATTTACCTGTGGAACTCCGGACCGCCCCCGATGTGCGTTCATTTTGCCGGGACCTGAAAACCTGGCTTTTCGTTCTATCAGGCCTGGACTGAAGGGGTTTTAGCTTTTTAATATTGTTTTAATTGTTGGGCTTTAATTAATTTAATTCATTTTAATTTTATATTATCTTTTTATATTGTCTTTTATATGCTGCCCTGTAAACCGCCCTGAATCCTTCGGGAATAGGGTGGTATAGAAAACAAATAAAATAAAATAAAATAAAATAAAATAAAATAAAACAAAATAAAATAAAATAAAATAAAATAAAATAAATAAAATAAAATAAAATAAAATAAAATAAAATAAAATAAAATAATAAAATAAAATAAAATAAAATAAAATAAAATAAATAATAAAATAAAATAAAATAAAATAAAATAAAATAAAATAAAATAAAATAAAATAAATAAGCTCAGAGAGCACCAAGGACTTCACTTCCTGTACAGTTGAGGCTCCTGGACTAACTCAGTCCCGAAGCTCCCTTGTAAAAAAAGGACGGATCCCCACAGCTGAACTCGATTCCAGGTGACCCTTGTCCTGTCAAGGTGATCCAGGTGTTTTTCCACACTCAGAGACCTTTGAGCTTCTTGATCAAGCTCACCGTTCAGGCAATTCTCTCCGAAGCCCTTTCAGAGCGGCACGTACAGTCAGTCCACCTTCCTTTCAATTCTCAAGGAGGGAGACAAGAGGTTGGGCCACGTCCTGCCCCTGTGTAAGGGGGCTTAGGTGACACCCTCTCTGTTTTTGCACAGCGTGTGTCCCCCCTGGTGTCTTTGGGTTCATTGATCACCAGGAGAAGCTGAATGGTACTTAACATTCTGAAGGAAGTGTGATACACAACTTCCTGTAACATCACTGAGCACCAGGATCTCCGTCGCTCTTAAACCTAATGTCCTGCATATAAAGTAGTCTTGTTAAGTGTGAAGGTCTGTGAGTGAGTCCATGCATCCATCCACCCATCCTTATATCCATCCATCCATCCACCCATCCATGCATCCTTCCATCCATTCTTATATCCATCCACCCATCCATGCATGCATGCATCCACCCACCCACCCACCCACCCACCCATCCCTCCACCCACCCCTCCATCCCTCCATCCCTCCATTCTTCTACAGGCACACACAATCATCTTCTTAAATGTAAAAGTCTGTAAGTTCAGTTCCCAGCAGAGGTTGGAAACTCGACAAATAATATCTGGCTCTCCATCCCTGAGGAGTCCTCAAAAGACAAACTGGTTACACGGGACCCCTTGGGGATCAATAGATCAGATAATCTGAAAAGGGTACAGGGGAGTGATGGACATCAGGGAATGGATCTCCCAAACAGACACAAGGGCCTCCCTTTTAACCAAAGAATGACCAGAGGAAACCCAGGAATGCATCATCATAGCCCATTTATTTGGATTTATTTGGAAAGCAATTGGCATTTTGCAGGAGATCCCAACGCGAGGCCTGGCTTCTCTACTGAGCACCGTAGACCTCCACTTCACAGACAGTCAAGTAGTCAATCCTGGGTAAGTGGACACTGACGTAGCGGCCTTGCTGTCCATTGCAGTAGATGGTGGTGATGGAGCCTGGGCTGGTGTTCAGGATAATCCCACAGCTGTGGGGCAAGAGAGGTCACGTTAGGGGAGCAGCCCTCTTGCCCCCCCCACCGGTCACCCAAAGCTCACCCTGAGAACGCAGGGCCCCCCCACTTGAAGCCCAGCCCCCTTTGAGCAGTAAACCAGACCTCCCCTCTGCTCCCCTGGGTGCTGGGCCTCCATTTTGCCTCTGATGTTCCATTAACTGTAAATATTAACCTAGTTGGAGAAACTATAGGAGGAAGAAATGTTTTTTTAAAAACTTTTGATTTCTTTCTCAAGGTCGTCGTCTTGATTTTTTGGATCAAGCTCTGAAGAATGCCTACTGTCAATCATGAGAAATAAAGAGGTCCAGGCAGTTCAAAAGATTATACAGGCTTATTGCCAGCTTAATCTCTCTAGAAGAATCTGAACTACTAACAGTCAAAGCAAATTGGTGAAATTCTCCAACTCAGTTTTGTCCCTGGCCTGGATGGCTATCTTGGCCAGATCCGTCCATTGGAAATGGGCAGCTAATCAACTCAAATAAACAAATATATAAATAAAATCCCAGATCTGAGCAATTTATTCACCCATAACTTAAAATCTCTCTTTTGCTCCCTTACCCAACCATTTCTCCAAATGCAGTGAAATGATCAGGTCCACCTGTGTGTCCCATTGTCTTCTCCTAATTTATTGTTTTCATTCCCAAAACCCTTTGGAAGCCAAAAAGGAGAACATCTTTTTTTGCGGTGAAGCGACCAAAACAAAATCCAAGCGCAGAAAGCTCCTTTTCCACCACAGCCACGTGGCCTCATTTCATGCACTTAGCCCAGTTCTGAAGGAACCCATGTTCTCGATTTGTAACAGAAACGATAGGAAAAATTAACAATCGGGTGGCATTCACACAGTCCCCCAAACTAATTGAGACCACAACTTAGCCAGGTGGTATCAGGTCTTTCCTGGGAGACCAAGGAGAGAGGTGACCTCACAATCTCCCCACAATGGAGTCATGACATCTTGGCACATTATACCCGACAGCACCCCAAAATCACCCACACTGTCTGTGGATTCTGTATGTGGGATGCCACAAACACCTGGAGGATCCCAGTTGGGGATGAATGATTCAAAGCCACTTACCGTGGGTTGGATCTTCCATGGTTCTCCAGAGAGTCTCCTACGTGGATCTCAGCTTCAAAGAGTCGTTCGCCACAGCAGTCCTTGCGGTTTGCTACCACCACTGCGTAGATTTTATGAGACTGTCCCAGGTCCACCAACCACCCGGGGTTTCTCTCCAGGTTGGTGTGGGTGCAGGAGGCATGGATCCAGGTCCCGTTGCAGTCCCCATCCACGGCTTTGTCTGGTGATCCAGTGCTCTCATAGGGGAAGTTGGAAGTCTGGTAGGCTGGCTTCCCTAAGGCCAAGTTCTTTGCCCCTCCGTCTGCAGGAGAGAATGGAGGAGATCCTTCAAGCAGAAGGTGCTGAGGAGGAGGAGGAGAAGAAGGGAAGGTGCAAAGCCAAGAGGGCAACATTTTGGTGGCACAAGGAATGAATTTTGAAGACTGGGAAATGGGTTGAAAGAAGTGAGCTGAGCAGAGTGCTACATTCCTCTGCTATCGTCGGAGGAACCCCTCGGCCTCCTCTTCCTCCCTCCCCATTTGGCAGCACATTGGCAAGAGAAGAACTGGGCATCCTCCCAGTAGATTCAGTGAAGTCTATATCAAGTGGCCGCTTACCACGTGATCTTGCTCCCCTGGAGACCATGTGGGTGATTGGTCTGCAGCCACTGGACAGATTAGGGAGAGCAAATATCCAGTTGCCCCGCTTACATCTCTCCCCCCCCAGTTTATATTCTATTGGCTTGGTCCTCTGCAAGTGTCTCCAGAGGACGCCCAGATGTTCTGAAGCGTATGAGTTTGGGTTAGAAAAGCAAAGAGAACATAACGCCCAAGTGCCCATTTGGTTGGGAAACATACACGTTGAAGTCCCTGCTCCCAAGGACACCCGACAATGGCTGTGCAACAGAGCACTGAAGTTCAGGGATCTTGTGGCCCTTTGAGCAACCAACTATGGTATGTGTTGGTATCTGAAGGTGCTACGAGTCTAAGAGGAGAGACTGGCAGAGGACTACTGGATGTTGAGATGGACAGGACTACACCTTTATCCACACACACATGCAACACACAAAGGTCTCTAGGTGGTTCTTACTTCCAGGTGGAGGCCTGCAACTCTGAGCTGCTGCAGGGCCAGCCAAGAGGGTCACGGCCAGCAGACCCTCCCAGACGAAGAACATCATCCTGCAAGTGAGAAAGGGAGAGATCAGGAAAAAGCGTGGTAAGGAGCTGGCTTCCTCTACTCAACACACCTGAACTTCAGGATTGGCCATGGACCCAAAGGGGGGTTGGAGGTATTTTCAAGGTTCTGCCATTCTCCCAGAGGACCATCAAGAGCATTCTTGAAATTGCTCCTCTGACTGTTTCTTCACCAGGCCTTTCTCACATGCTGAGACCGATCCCATTGAAAAATTCAAGGTGTGTGTGTGTGTGTGTGTGTGTGTGTGTGTGTTATCGGCGTCTCTTTCTCCTCAGCCCACTTTCTCAGTCTATCTCATAATTTCACCTACCCCTCACCCAGGGGTTAGCTTTTCCTTCTTTCCCCGCTACTCACCTTCAACCTCTCGGGGATGACCAAAGGGCTGCTTGTCCTTCCTGGAAGGTGAACAACCACAGCTTCTTTCCACCAACAGGTGCTAGAGGAGAGCCCGGGACCCCCTTCCAGGCAGCCCTGGTTTTATCTCCTTTCTCCCAGGTAGGACTAACCTGACTCAGGATGTCCAAGCCAATCAGAAGAAGGCCAGACCAGAGGTTGACCTGAGTCCCCACTCAGGTGGAGCTTTAAGTTTGCTTTGCTACAAGATCCATCCCCAATCTAGCAAACGTGGTCTTCTCTTACGTATTTTATTGGCTCTCTCCCACAGCGGAAAACCACACACGGCTTTTTAGCAGGAAAGTCTGCATTCCCATACAACCCGTGACAAGCCCTCAGCAAACACTGAAGTCAGTACTGAATTTCACATTACAACAGCATCTTATCCATGGAATGGGGGAGTTTGCTCTGCTTTACAAGCGCACCAAAAAGCAAACTCGTGTGTTTTTTTTTAAAAAAAATCATGGCTGCATCAACTAAGCCAACTATTCATTGATTTTATTTTCTCCGTAATTATCTTTTGCACCCCCTTGTCTACATAAATCAATAAAAAATTGGTTACCATCGCTGTGGCTATTGGCTCTGTTGCAGATCCAAAGGTGAGGAGCAATGTTCTCCAACACGTTCTGGTCTCCTGCAGGACCCTCAAGAATTGGGCCCTTCCCACAGAGGACCCTCAAGGTCCTTGGACACCCTCCCCACTAATCATCTGCAGAGGATGCCGGAGGAAGCCACCCACAGCTACAGAGCTCTAGAGTAACTGGGACAAGCTCTACGCCAGCAATGTCCATGGAAGTGGGGACCCCCCATTCACATGAGACCGGGAGTGCGGTTCTGGCCTTAGGCATTGTCTCCACAGACTTTCTTTTAACTCACCTGGGGTCTGCCACTTGCCCAACCAAGTGAGCTTCCACAGCTGCTCCTCTACAAAGTGTAATTTCTGCAAGATATTCAAAAATTCTTCTGTACCAGATAATTTTAACTCCCTTCTAGTGGGATAACTCTTCCTTCAGAGGATTCAGCCAGCCAATGGAAAGTGGCAGAGCTTCTGCTGAAGACCAGGGACCCAATCCAGAGCAGGTTTCAAATTCCCCACAAGTGGTTTCCCCCATACTCCTGGGTCTTGGCAATGGGGGGGAGGGCCTGTTACACAAACCACATTCCACTGGATCTCATGTCCTCTTTCTACTTGTTAACTGATTCTCTTCTGGACAGGAACATTCCTTGGCAGATGCCAACTGATTTCCAAGTCAGAACATCACCATTGTCTCTGAGCAAACATCAACGTGAATGTTATTTTTGCAAGATGCAACCATGCTCACACCTCCAAAGGCAGCGAAATTTGCAGTAGCTGAAAGGACCGGATTGCCTCCTTCCAATCCAGCATATCACTAGGATATAAGAAGAGAATATTTCCAAAATAAAGTAAAAAAAATAAAAAGCTTCCTGGCAATAAAAGTGAACAACATTCAAGTGCCTTACTGAAGGAAACGCTGGGCTCCTGTTCAATGATATGTTCGAAAAGTAGCGCAAATGCCATCTTTGGAGGTGACCAACTGAAGAGGAGGTTGGACTTCATGGCCTCCAAGGGAAGCTTCAAAAGCACCAGGTAAGGTAGTCAAGAATGGCAGTTGGAGAATAATTTGACCCCCTCCTTCTTCTTTGTGGCAGCTCCTCAAATACTGGAATACTGCTATCATGTCTCCCCTGTTTCTTCTTTTCTTCACGTTGTGTGTCTTGTACGTTGTTGTATGTCTTGGCAGAAATGATCTCTCCCAAAAAGATGTACTCTCTGGGCAGAATGATTTCCAGAGCTTGGGGCAGGAACTTACCAGGATAGACTGCAGGATTACTTTTTCAGAGCTTTTACCTGTATATAAGGAACAAAATGGAAAAGGCCACCGTATAGTGGAGTTCAACTTGTGGCTAAGGGGGTGGTGGAAAGGGCAAGGCTTTGGTTATATTAGCCACGATGTCTGCATGAAAACCTGTACAGAAGAGATGGTTTGCATCCATCAAAGAAAGGGACTGAGTTACTTGGCATTCAATTCGCAGATTTTCTGAAGAAACATTTAAACTAAACAGTGTGGGACAAAGAGTTCATTGATACAGAACATTTCTGACCACCCCAGCAGTCTAAAACTAATAGGCTTATCAGTGCTTGTAACATTGTGCGGGTAAGACTATCAACCTTGCTGTCAAGGAAAATCAATCTTTTGATTGTGTGTGCCACAGCATGTGCACTAATCAAACAGGTGGTAAGGAAGTAGGGGAACTCAAGCGCAAAACAGATTATGTAGAAAGTAAACACAGGGTCAGTCAAAAAGGACTGCAATGTCTATACACCAAGACATAGAGTATGAGGAATTAAACAGGTTAAACTAGAAATTCAACTAAATGGGGGCAGACATGATATTGTTGTGATTACGGAAACTTGGTGGGATGAAACCCACAAATGGAACGAACAGCTAGAGCGATTTAAATTATTTAAAAGAAACAGACCAAATTAAAGTTATATAAGAATTAACTACATCTCTACAGAAATGTAGAGCACAACAATGATGAAAACTGAATGCATTTGGGTCAATATAAAAGGGGAAAAATTGACATTGCCATAGGTGTATACTATACTGTAGGCCGCCCAACCAAACAGGGGAAATAGATGAACTCTTTCCTAGCCAGTTAACTAAGGTATGTAGGAAGCACATCACAATAGTAATGGGGGACTTTAATTACGCTGACATCAACTGGGAGACAAACTCTGCACCAAGTGGAAGATCAAACAGATTCCTGACAAACCTAGCAGACAACTTTGTCACCCAAAAAGTAGAGAAGGGAACTAGGGGATTAGCCATTTTGGATCTAATTCTCACTAACAGTGATGAAATGATAGAAGGGGTTGAAGCCACAGGAACCTTGGGAGGAAGTGATCATGCAATATTGAAATTCAACATTATGGAAGCACAAGCAATAGAACACAGTCAAGCTAGAGTCTTGGACTTTAAGAGAGCTAATTTTAATAAACTTAGTCTTAGAGAGACCTTGGGAAGGATTGCATGGATGAGAATCCTCAAGGGGAAAACAACTCAAGAAGCTTGGGAACTTTTGAAAAGTGAGATAATAAAAGCCCAGTCTACCACAATACCAATGAAGAAGAAAAATAACAGTTCTCAAAAGAAACCAGCATGGCTGCATAAACAACTCTCTGATAAATTGAAAGACAAAAAGGACAAATATTAAAAGTAGAAAGAAGGGCACATAACCAAGGCAGAATATCAGCAAATACCCCAAGCCTGCAAAGATGAAGTCAGGATAGCTAAGGCTCAGAATGAACCAAGGCTTGCAACAAAAGTCAAAAATAACAAAAAAAGTTTTTTTCAGCATGTAAAAAACAAGAAAAAAGTTAAGGAAATGATTGGTCCATTAGTGGGAGAAAGTGGCAAGAAGGTGACAAGCAACAGGGAGAAAGCAGAACTACTCAGCTCATTTTTACACACAGGGGAAAAACAGTCCAAGCTATCAAAAACAGTACCGCAAAAAACAGATTAGAAACACAAGTTAAGATAGGCAAGAAAATGGTAAGTGAGCACCTGTCCAGCCTAGACAGGTTCAAATCACCAGGACCAGATGGATTACACCCCAAGGTTCTCCAGGAACTGGCAGACGTGATCTCAGAACCACTGAACTATATTTTTCAAAGATCCTGGAGCACTGGGGAACTACCAGAGGACTGGAAGAGAGCTGATGTAGTTCCCATCTTCAAAAAAGGGGGAAAAATAGATCCAGGAAACTACAGACCTATCAGCCTGACCTCAATACCTGGGAAGATCTTGGAAAAGATACTCAAGCAACGAATCAGCGAACACCTAGAGGCAAACAAAGTCATTACCAAAAGCCAACAAAGGTTTGTCAGAAACAGATCATGCCAGACAAATCTTATTGCATTCTTTGATCAGGTGACAAAATTAGTGGACCAGAGGAATGCTGTGGATGTAATTTACTTGGACTTCAGTAAGGCATTTGATAAAGTAGATCACAACCTACTACTTTATTAAGATAAAAAAAATGTAGATGGTCAGATGATCTGAAAAGGGCACGGGGGAGTGATGGAGATCAGGGAACAGATCTCCCAAACAGACACAAAGGTCTCCCTTTTAATCAAAGAATGACCAGAGGAAACCCAGGAATGCATCTTAGGGGCCCATTTATTTGGATTTCTTTGGAGAGCAATTGGCATTTTGCAGGAGCTCTGATCTCCCCCAACGCGAGGCCTGGCTTCTCTACTGAGCGCCGTAGACCTCCACTTCACAGAGGGTCAAGGCGTCGTCCCTGGGTAAGTGGACACTGACGTAGCGGCCTTGGTGTCCGTCGCAGTAGATGGTGACAAGGGAGCCCGGGTTGTCGTTCTGGATAATGTCACAGCTGTGGGGCAAGAGAGGCCAGGTTAGGGGAGCAGGACTCCTGGCCCCCACCTGCCAGTCACCCCACACTCTCCTTGAGAACCACAGCCCCCCCCTTCTTGAAGCAAGGGCAACCCCCTTTGAGCAGCAGTCCAGACCTCCCCTCCCCTGCTCCCCTGGGTGCCGGGCCCCCATTTTGCCCCTCATGTTCCATTAACTGAAAATATTAACCCAGTCGGACAAACTACGTGTTGTCCTCGACATATGATCACAACTGAGCCGAAAATTTATGCTGCTAAGTGATAAATTTTGCCCCATTTTACCACTTTTCTTGCCACATTTGTTCAGTGAAATCTTGCAGTTGTTAAGCTAGTGACACAGTTGTTAAGTGAATCTGGCTTCCCCCATTGACTTTGCTTGTCAGAAGGTCGCAAAAGGGGATCGTGTGACTCCGGGACGCTGCGACCGTCATAAATGTGAGTCCGCTGTCAAGTGTCTGAATTTAACCACCTGACCTTGGAGATACTGCCACGGTCATAAGTGTGATAAATGGTCATGCATCCCTTTTTTTCAGCATGGTTGTAACCTCAAACTACGTGAATTATTCTAAGCCGAGGACTTAGGGGTGATTCTGCAAGGAATGGGTTTTTTTAAAAAAAATCCATTGATTGGTGTGATTCCTTTCTCGGGACCATCATCCTGAATTTTTGGACAGCCCTAAAAATAGTCCAGGCAGTTCAAAAGAATATAGCAAGCCTAACCTCTCTAGAAGAATCTGAACTACTAACAGTCAAAGCAAATTGGCGGCAGATAAGAATTCCAGGAGGGCTGGAATTGGATCTCTGGTGGGCATGAAGGGACTGCAGATTGATGATGCCTTTGGCCGGTCCCTCCCTCCCTCCCTCCCTCCCTCCCTCCCTCCCTCCAGCTCAGCCTACTCATCTCCTACAATTACCGTCTTTTTTGTCTTTTGATCCTGCTCTGAAGAAGACTACAGTCTTTATCTAGGTTTACATGAATTTATCCAACCCCTTGGGGGAGCAAGGAGGGAGGTGATCTCACAAGCCACACACTGATGGAGTCATGACATCTTGGCACCTCATACTCAACAGCACCCCAAATTCACCCACACTGGCTGTGGATTCTGTGTGTGGGAGGCCCCAAACACTGGGAAGTCCCAAACATTTGGCGACAGCTGCCTCAGAGCAACTTACAGATAATTGACCCTTCCATTGTCTTTCCGAGAGTCTCCTACGTGGATCTCAGCTTCATAGAGCCTTTGGCCACAGCAGTCCTTGCGGTTTTTCACCATCACTGCGTAGATTTTACGAGACTCTCCCAGATCCACCAACCACCAGGGGTTTCTTTCATGGTTGGTGTGTGTGCAGGAGCCTATACTCCACTCCCCAATGCATTTCCCATCCACAGCTTTGTCTGGTGATCCATCGTTTGAAGTGGAGGACTGTTGGGCTGGCTTCTTCAAGGCCAGGTTTTTCCCCACTACATCTGCAGGAGAGAACGGAGGAGAAGGTGGTGGGAAGGAGAAGAAGAAGGGAAGGTGCAAAGCCACGAGGGCCCCTTTTTGTGGGGACTGTTGGGGCGGGGAGGCTTTGAAGGCTGAGAAATGGGTGGAGGAAAGTGAACAGAGTGCAATGCTCCATGTCTTTGCTATTGGGGGAGGATTCCCCTTGGTTCTCTTCTTCCTCCCTCCCCACTTGGCAGCAAATTGGCATGAGAAGAATTGGACATCCTCACAATAGATTCCATGAGACCTCAACTGAGTCACCATTTAGCAGGTTTTTATTCTGGCCAGTGAGATTTATCCCTGGGTGTAAATACATTCGTAATGGGTGTGGGAGATTGCACCACTGGAGACCTCGTGGGTGATGGAATTATAGCCAGTGGGCAGACTCAGGAGAGCAAATATCCACTTGGCCTGAAGTGCTGTGGGCAATTACACCATTCCCCCCCACCCAGTTTACTGTCTATTGGCTTGGTCCTCTCCAGGGGACACCCAGCTGCTGTAAAGTGTAGGAGTAAGGGGTAGAAAAACAAAGAACACCCATCAAGGAGAACAGAATGCAAAGTGGACAGGTTTTTGGAAGACATAGACATTGAGCTCCCATCTCACAGTGACCGCAGTTTCCACTGAAATTCAGAGTTCCCTTTGAGCAGGCCACTGTGCTATACATCTATGGAGATTCTCCATCATCCAGGTCATGGTTGGCACAAGGTGCTTTTTCAAAAGTCAACTGGACTTTCTTGTTTTTCCTTGAAGAGGTTTCTCTTCTCATCCCAGATGCTCCTTCAGTTCAAGAAGCTTCATGGATGAGAAGCAAAACTTCTTCACAGTTACCTTTGGAAAAAGCACCTTTGGGACAGCTATAATATCGGTTTGAGGCTGTTTGCTGATAACTGAAAGTGCTACAAGGAGAGTGGGAGAGGGCCAATGAGACTTTAAGACAGCCAGGACTTCACCTGTAATCACGTGCATGCAACACACAAAGGTCTTTAGATGGTTCTTACCTTTAGGTAGGGGTTTGCAACTCTGAGCTAGCGCAGGGTCGGCCAAGAGGGTCACGGCCAGCAGACACCCCAAGAAAAGGACCTTCATCCTGCAAGCGAGGGGGAGGGAGAGATCAGGAAAGGCATGGTAATGCCCCGTAGGGACCATGAGGAGCTGGCTGCCCCTGATCAGTCAGGACTGGCCATGGACCCAAAGGAGTGTTGGAGATACCTTCAAGGTTCTTCCATCCTCCCAGAGGACCATCAACCGTGTTCCTGGTAGATGGTCTCTACCTGTTTCCTCCATGGATCTTCCTCACAGACTGACATAAATCTTAATGTCCCAACAAAAAAAAAGATCAGAACAGGTTTATTTGGCGTTTCTTTCTCATCTGCCCACTTTCCTAGCCCCACACAATATTTCGACCCATCCTTCCTTCAATTCTTGGCGACGACAACAGAGATGGATGTCCTTCCTGGAGGGTGAGCGATCACAGCTTCTTTCCACCAACAGGTCTTAATGCTTCAGGTGAGTCCTGGACCTCCTCCTGGCCAGCCCCAGAATTATCCCCTTCCTCGCAGGTAAGACTAGCCTGGCTCAGGAAGTCCAAGCCAATCAGAAGGAGGCCAGACCAGAGGTTGACCTGGGATCCGAATCAGGCGGACGTTCAGGTTTGCCACTCATACAAGATCTATCACCAATCCAGCAAACACGGTCTTCTCTCATGGATTGTCAGCCCCATGACCACGACCCATCTCAAAATGGGGTTGGCTCTCTCCCATAGTGAAAATCAGCACGTGGCTCTTTAGCAGGAAAGGCTGCGTTCCCGCACAACACACGAGAAGCTCTCAGCAAACACTAAAATCATCCCTGAATTTCGCAAGACCTCTGCGTCTAACGCATGGAATGGAGCCATAATTTCAGTGAGGCCATTTGCTGAGCTCCTCAAACAGACCAAAAGCAAACCCAAGTTGTTGTTTTTTTTTTTTTAAAAAAAATCATGGCTGCATCAACTAAGCCAAGTCGTCATTGATTTTATTTTCTCCATAATTATCTTCTCCAACCCCACCTCCTCATCCACATAAATGAAAAAAAAAACTGGCTATCCTCTCTGTGGCTATTGCCTCCGCTGGAGATCCAAGGGTGAGGAGCAATCTTCTCCAACAACTGAAAGACAGACACCCCCCAACTCCCTAGTAATATTGGATCCAGTCATGGTTCAGTTTTTAAGGAGAGATGGCACAGCCATTTGTCTGAAATGGTGTAGTGTCTCCTTCTTGTGCAAGGGCTAGAAAACCTCCAAGGTCCCTTCCAATTCTGTTATTCTGTTATTCCTCCAGGACCCTCGAGAATTGGGCCCTTCCCACAGAGGACCCTCAAGGTCCTTTTACATACACACATCCATCACCTGCAGAGGATGCCGGGGGAAGCCACCCACAGCTACAGAGTTTCAGAGTAACTGGGACAAGCCGTACGCCAGCAATGTCCATGCAAGTGGGGACCCCCCACCATTCCTAGGAGACCCGGAGGGCAGTTCTGGCCTTAGGCATTGTCTCCACAGACTTTCTTTTAACTCACCTGGGGTCTGTCACTTGGACAACCAAATGAGCTTCCACAGCTGCTGCTCTACAAAGTGCGATTTCTGCAAGATATTCAAAAATTCTTCTGTACCAGATATTTTTAGCTCCCTTTCATAGTGAGGCAGCTCTTCCTTCAGAGGATTCAACCAGCCAATGGAAAGTGGCAGAGCTTCTGCTGAAGACCAGGGACCCAATCCAGACCAGGTTTCAAATTCCCACAAGAGGTGTCAGCAGTGGGGTGGGGGAAGGACATGTTACACAACCCGCAATCTACTGGATCTCACCTCTTCTTTCCACGTGTTAAGGGTCTCTTTTCTGCACAGGAATATCAGGGTTCTCCTTGGCAGACGCCAACTGATTATCCACATCAGAACATCACCATTGTCTCTGGGCAAACATCAACATGAATGTTGTTTTTGCAAGATGCAACCATGCTCACACTTCCAAAGTCAACACAATCTGCAGTAGCTGAAAGGACCGGATTGTTTCCTCCCAGGCATGCAAATCACTAGAAGGGAATAATTGCAAAATAAAGTCAGAAAAAAGCTTCCTGGCAATAAAGGTGAACAACACCAGAGTGCCTTACTGAAGGAAACATTGGGCTCCTGTTGATTGATATGTTCGAAAAGTAGCCAAAGTAGCCATCTTTGGAGGTGACCAACTGGACAGGAAGTTGGAATTGATGGCCTCCAAGGAAAGCTTCAAAAGCACCAGCTAAGCGAAGGTCTCCTGCTTTCTGGGGACATGTTGAGTCTCCTGGTTTGTACGATGAAAGGACTGCTACGTACCTGGACAGGTACCGTGGGTGGTGAGAACTTCTCCCACCTCTGATGTCTATGCTCTTCCGGCATAAATTAGGTGTCCAGCTCAGCCCTTCTGCTCTACTGAGCCTCTGGGCTATCAGCCGCCTCTACCGCAAAGATCCTGCAGGAGAAGGGCAGTGTGGACAACCGTGGGATCTGGCAGGCCGAGACTCATGAACCACAAACACAGAGCTTTCTCAGTGTCCCTTCATAAAAGATACGGTGCCCTTGCTGACCTTAACAGGGATACTGAGGTGGCAGGTCAAGCTGGTCGTGATGACGAAGATAAATCCATTGAGTAGGGGATGGTGGTGCCAGACAAAGATTTTGGATAGGGGAAAGTGTGTATCGGGTGTTACATGTCAGTCCTGCAAGAAGAGCAAGGCCTGCAAAAAAGGAAGCCACCTTCTGGCTGGTGGTTCAATTGTAAGGAATGTCAATTTAGGAAAGGAGGAGGAGGTTTTGAAAGAGGTCAGGTGTCTGCCAGGTGCTACTTCCAGTAGGGACAAGAGGCATATTTTTAAGATAATCAAGAATGGCAGTAGAACTATGATGTTGATGCTATTAGAATAGAATAGAGCTGGAAGGGACCTTGTGGGTCTTCTAGTCCAGCACCCCACTCTAGCAGGAGAACCTATACCATCTCAGACAGGTGACTGTCCAAACTCTTCTTACAAACCTCCAGGGAGCGCCCACGATTTCTGGTGGCAAGCTGTTCCACTGGTAATTGTCCTCACTGTTAGGAAGTTTCTCCTTAATTCCAGGTTGCGTCTCTCTTTGGTGAGTTTCCAACCATTGTTTCCTGTCCTGCCCTCTGGTGCTTTGGAGAATAATTTGACCCCCTCCTTCTTCTTTGTGGCAGCTCCTCAAATACTGGAATACTGCTATCATGTCTCCCCTGTTTCTTCTTTTCTTCACGTTGTGTGTCTTGTACGTTGTTGTATGTCTTGGCAGAAATGATCTCTCCCAAAAAGATGTACTCTCTGGGCAGAATGATTTCCAGAGCTTGGGGCAGGAACTTACCAGGATAGACTGCAGGATTACTTTTTCAGAGCTTTTACCTGTATATAAGGAACAAAATGGAAAAGGCCACCGTATAGTGGAGTTCAACTTGTGGCTAAGGGGGTGGTGGAAAGGGCAAGGCTTTGGTTATATTAGCCACGATGTCTGCATGAAAACCTGTACAGAAGAGATGGTTTGCATCCATCAAAGAAAGGGACTGAGTTACTTGGCATTCAATTCGCAGATTTTCTGAAGAAACATTTAAACTAAACAGTGTGGGACAAAGAGTTCATTGATACAGAACATTTCTGACCACCCCAGCAGTCTAAAACTAATAGGCTTATCAGTGCTTGTAACATTGTGCGGGTAAGACTATCAACCTCGCTGTCAAGGAAAATCAATCTTTTGATTGTGTGTGCCACAGCATGTGCACTAATCAAACAGGTGGTAAGGAAGTAGGGGAACTCAAGCGCAAAACAGATTATGTAGAAAGTAAACACAGGGTCAGTCAAAAAGGACTGCAATGTCTATACACCAAGACATAGAGTATGAGGAATAAACAGGATAAACTAGAAATTCAACTAAATGAGGGCAGACATGATATTGTTGTGATTATGTAAGCCGCCCTGAGTCTTCGGAGAAGGGCGGGATATAAATGGAATTTAAATAAATAAATAAATAAATAAATAAATAAATAAATAAATAAAACCCACAAAAAGAACATTCTTTGACCAAGTGACAAAACTAGTGGACCAGAGGAATGCTGTGGATATAATTTACTTGGACTTCAGTAAGGCATTTGATAAAGTAGATCACAACCTACTACTTGATGAGGTAGAAAAATGTGGGTTAGATAGCATCACCACCAGATGGATTCGTAGCTGGCTGACAGGCCGTACTCAGCGTGTGGTCCTCAATGGAAGTGCATCTACATGGAGGGAAGTGTGTAGTGGGGTGCCCCAGGGCTCTGTTCTGGGCCCAGTGCTCTTCAACATCTTCATCAACAATTTGGATGAGGGGATAGATGGGGAGCTCATCAAATTTGCAGACGACACCCAGCTGGCAGGAATAGCCAATACTCCAGAAGATAGGCTTAAGATACAGGAGGATCTGGACAGACTTGAACACTGGGCACTATCTAACAAAATGAAATTCAATGGTGAAAAAAGCAAGGTTCTACATTTAGGCAGGAAAAATCAAATGCACAGGTATAGTATAGGTGGTACCTTGCTCAATAGTAGTAACTGTGAGAGGGATCTCGGAGTCTTAGTATAGAGGTCCTAGTCCATCCATCCATCCATCCTTCTACAGATACACGCAATCATCTTCTTAAATGCAAAAGTCTGTAAGTTCAGTTCCCAGCAGAGGTTGGAACCTCAACAAATAATATCTGGCTCTCCATCCCTGAGGAGTCTCCAAAAGGACAAACTGGTTACACGGGGCCTCCTGGGGATCAATAGATCAGGTGATCTGAAAAGGGCACGGGGGAGTGATGGAGATCATGGAACGGATCTCCCAAACAGACACAAAGGCCTCCCTTTTAACCAAAGAATGACCAGAGAAACCCTGCTCTGAAGAAGGCTACAGTCTTTATCAAGGGCTGCATGGATTTCTCCAACCTGGTTTTGTCCCGGGGCCTGGGTGGCTGCCTTGGCCAGATCCGTCCATTGGAAACGGGCAGCTAATCCATTCCAATAAAGACATAAATAAAATCACAGGTCCAACGAGAGAGGGGAAACCTGAGCAATTCTTTCATCCACAAATCTCTCTTTTGCTCCCTTATGCAACAGCTCCTCCAAATGCCACAAGTGGTTTAGTCCACCTGTATTTGCCATTGTCTTCTCCTAATTTATTGTTTTCCTCTTTTCCACTTCGAGAACATCTTTTTAAAAGTGCAGGGATCAGAACAAAATCCAAGCACTCAAACAAGTACAAAAACGTACTTGGAAACAGAGCGGCCCAACTCATCAGGGGGGGCTTTAAACTAAAACTGAGGGGGGGGAGGGTGACCAATCTCTAGAACCTCTAGAACCCAAAACCAATCACAAATCCCAAGAAAACAAATCAAAGAATGGGGTAGGCAGTGATGGGAAAAACAGAAAAACTCAAGCAACAACGAGAAGACACAGGAAACACCCCCATGGACAGGCATAAATGCTGACGTACAAATAATAATAATAATAATAATAATAATAATAATAATAATAATAATAATAATAATAATAATGATGATGATGATGATGATGATGATGATGATGTTGGAAGGGACCTTGGAGGTCATCTAGTCCAACCCCCTGCTCAGGCAGGAAACCTTATACCATTTCAGGCAAATGGCTGTCCAGTCTCTTCTTAAAAACGTCCAGTGATGGAGCATTCACAGCTTCTGGAGGCAGGTTGTTCCACTGGTTAATTGTTCTCACGGTCAGGAAGTTTCTCCTTAATTCTAGGTTGCTTCTCTCCTTGATTCATTTCCATCCGTTGCTTCTTGTCCTGCCTTCTGGTGCTTTGGAGAATATGCTCAAAGCCCAGGGAACAAACAGGGCAAAGTAGAAGCAAGAGTACACGAGGGAGGGTATGACATAGCTGGCATAACAGAAACCTGGTGGGACGAAACCCATCAATGGAATGGACAGAGGGATGGATACAAATTGTTCAAAAGAGACAGGTCTACAAAAAGAGGAGGGGGAGTTGCACTATATGAAAGAGAACACTACATACGTATCTGCAGAAATGCACATGATCAAAAATAAAATCTCTCCAGAATGTATATGGGTCAATATAAAAGGGGAAAAAAGTGGCATTGCCATAGGCTTATATTACAGGCTGCAGGGACGCGGTGGCTCAGTGGGTTAGGACGCTGAGCCTGTCGATCAGATGGTCGGCAGTTTAGCGGGTCGAATCCCGAGTGCCGCGTAACAGAGTGAGCGCCTGTTACTCGTCCCAGCTTCTGCCAACCTAGCAGTTCGAAAGCACATAAAAATGCAAGTAGTTAAATAGGGACCACTGTGGTGGGAAGGTAACAGCGTTCTAGTCATGCCAGCCACATGACCACGGAGACCTCCTCGGACAAGTGCTGGCTCTTTGGCTTTGAAATGGAGATGAGCACCAGCCCCTAGAGTTGGAAACGACTAGCACACATGTGTGGGGGAACCTTTACAGGCCACCCAACCAGCCAGAAGAAACAGATAAACTCTTTGCCAACCAGTTAACAAATGCATGTAGGAAACACACCACAGTAGTAATAGGAGACTTCAACTATCCAGGTATCAACTGGAAGACAAACTCTGTAGCGAGCGGGAGATCAAACAGATTCCTAACCAACGTAGCTGACAATTTTGTCACCCAAAAGGTAGAGCTATACTGCACTTAATTTTGATTCTAGGCCTCTGGTTACACAACTAAGGATTGTATTCACTTTTTCGGCTGCTACTGCACACTGCTGGCTCATGGTCAAGTGATCGTCCACTAGGACTCCAAGGTCCATCTCACAGTTACTATTTTTGAGCCAGGTCTCACCTAATTTGTATTTATATCTTCGATTTTTTTCTGCCTAAGTGTAAGACTTTGCTTTTCTCCACATTGAAACTCATTTTGTTGGATAGGGCCCATTGTTCAAGTTTCTCAAGATCTTTTTGGATCCTGAGTTTGTCTTCTGGGATTTTGGCTATTCCTGCCAGTTTGGTGTCATCTGCAAATTCAATGATTTCCCCTTCTATTCCCTCAGACTTTTTTTTTACTCACCTGGAGCCTGTCACTTGGTCAACCAAATGATCTTTCACAGCTGCTCTTCTTCAAACTGCGATTTCTGCAAAATGCCAGATATTTTTAACTCCTTTCTAGTGGGATAACTCTTCCTTCAGAGGATTCAACCAGCCAATGGAAATCAGCAGAGTTTCTGCTGAAGACCAGGGACCCAATCAAGACCAGGTTTCAAATTCCCCACAAAGGGTTTTCCCCTTACTCCTGGCTGTTGGTGGGAGGGGGGGCGGGCATGTTACACAACCCACAATCTACTGGATCTCACTTCTTCTTTCCACGTGTTAAGTGACTCTCTTCTGGACAGGAACATAATAGTCTTCCTTGGCAGCTGATTATCCACATCAGAACCTCATCGTTGTTCGTTAGCAAACAGCAAAATGAATGTTGTCTTTGCAAGGACCAACCATGCTCACACCTCCAAAGTCAACACAAGTTGCAATTGCTGAGAGTTGCTGAGAGAACCAGGATGTTCTCCTAATGTTGTAACTTGGTGGAACATAAGAAGATAATGTGTCCAAATTAAAGTCAATAAATGTGTATACTTGCATTTCTCAATCTCAGCTGCCGGAAGATGGGTGGACTTCAACTCCCAGAATTCTCCATCCAGCAGAGTTTGGCTGTTTAAGTACACCCATTTTCTGGTGGCCGAGGCTGAGAAAGTGTACAACACTGAAGTGCCTTATCGAGGGAGATGCTCCTGTTTGAAAAGTAGCCCTAAGGCAGGGATAGGCAACCTTGGCTCTTTTATGACTGGTAGACTTCGACTCCCAGAATTCCTGAGCCAGCCACGCTGGGGGGAAAGGGAGAGGTTTCCAAGCTGAGCCATGCTGGCTCAGGAATTCTGGGAGTTGAAGTATGCAAGTCATGAAGGGGCCATAGTTCCCCCATGCTGGCTCAAGAATTCTGGGAGTTGAAGTCCACCAGTCATGAAGGGGCCATAGTTCCCCCATATTGGCTGAGGAATTCTGGGAGTTGAAGTCCACGAGTCATGAAGGGGCCATAGTTCCCCCATGTTGGCTGAGGAATTCTGGGAGTTGAAGTCCACCAGTCATGAAGGGGCCATAGTTCGCCCATGCTGGCTCAGGAATTCTGGGAGTTGAAGTCCACGAGTCATGAAGGGGCCATAGTTCCCTCATGCTGGCTGAGGAATTCTGGGAGTTGAAGTCCACAAGTCATGAAGGGGCCTTAGTTCCCCCATGCTGGCTCAAGAATTCTGGGAGTTGAAGTCCGCAAGTCATCTAGGAGGCCATAGTTCCCTCATGCTGGCTCTGGAATTCTGGGAGTTAAAGTCCACCAGTCATAAAAGAGCCGAGGCTGCCTACCCCTGCCCTAAGGCCACCTTTTGAAGGTGACAACTGAGCAGGAGGCTGGACTTGATGGCCTCCAAGGGAAGCTTTCAAAACACCAAGAAGGTGAAGGACACCTGCTTTCTGGGGACGTGTTGAGATTCCTGGTTTGTACCATGAATGCGCTGCGGTGTACCTGGACAGGTAACAACTTCTCTGATCACCTGGGTTTTCCATTCGCCCCAGTCTGGCCTGACCCGTGCCTGCAACACCTTCCTTTGTCCCAAGCTATTTTATTTATTTTATTTTATTTTAATTCCATTTATATCCTGCCCTTCTCCGAAGACTCAGGGCGGCTTACAAGCTTAGCAGTAGCCTTCATTCTATGTATATGCCTGCTTATTAGGGCTTTCACACACACCCCAAGCGGCATTATTACAAAGTCAGCTTATTGCCCCCAACAATCTGGGTCCTCATTTTACCTACCTGGGAAGGATGGAAGGCTGAGTCAACCTTGAGCCTGGTGGGACTCGAACCTGCACTAATTGCAGGCAGCTGGTGTTACTTAAGGAGGCATTAGCCCACTGCTCCACCAAGGCTCTGTGCTATGCTTTGTGCCGTTTGTTGTTATATGTAAACCACATTTATAAACATGGAAAACTGACTGCAGAAAAAGAGCTAAGGGCCCTTTTTGTTTGTTTCCTGTTTCCTTATTTATTTTTAATTAGCATTGTTTTATTTCATACTTGTACCCGGAGGACAGGGAACGGACTGAGAGGGCTTTCCCCGAACAGACACACAAGGGCCTCCCTTTTAACCAAAGAATAACCACAGGAAAGCCAGGAATGCATCTTAAGAGCTCAGAGGCAGTTTATTTGGATTTCTTGGGAGAGCAATTGGCTTTTTGGAGGAGCGCTGACTGGCCACACAGCAGGGTGTGGCTTCTCTACTGAGTGCCGTAGACCTCCACTTCACAGAAGGCCAAGGTGTTAACGCTAGGCTGGTGCACACTGACGTAGCGACCTTGCTGCCCATTGCAGTAGATGCTGGTAATGGAGCCCGGGCTGGTGTTCTGGATAGTCCCGCAGCTGTGGGGTGAGAGAGGTCACCTTAGGAGAACAGCCCTCCAAGCCCCCCACCTGCCGGTCACCCCACACTCACCCTGAGATCACAGCCCCCCCCCCGCTCTCCTGTGCTCTGCTTCCTCTTGTGTTCTGCCTCCATTTTGCCTTTAATATTACAATTAATTGGTAAAATTAATTTAGTTGGACAAAGGAACAGAACGGAACAGAACGGAGCAGAACAGAACAATAGAATAGAATAGAATAGAATAGAATAGAATAGAATAGAATAGAATAGAATAGAATAGAATAGAATAGAATAGAATAGAATAGAATAGAATAGAATAGAATAGAAAATATGGAATGGAATGGAATAAGATAGGATGGGATGGAATGGAATGGAATAGAGAATAGAGAATTTATTTTTATTTATTTATTTAATCCCATTTATATCCCGCCCTTCTCCAAAGACTCAGGGCGGCTTACAATATAAGCACAAACCAATGTGCTTAGCAATAGCCTTCTTTCTATGTATATGCCTGCTTATTAGGGCTTTTGGCCCCATCTCAAGCGGCATTATTACAAAGTCAGCTTATTGAATAGAATAGAATAGAATAGAATAGAATAGAATAGAATAGAATAGAATAGAATAGAATAGAATAGAATAGAATAGAATAGAATAGAATAGAATATAGAAGAGAGAATAGGATAGGATAGGATAGGATATAGAAGAGAGAATAGAATAGAATAGAATAGAATAGAATAGAATAGAATAGAATAGAATAGAATAGAATAGAATAGAATAGAATATAGAAGAGAGAATAGGATAGGATAGGATAGGATATAGAAGAGAGAATAGAATAGAATAGAATAGAATAGAATAGAATAGAATAGAATAGAATAGAATAGAATAGAATAGAATAGAATAGAATAGAATAGAATATAGAAGAGAGAATAGGATAGGATAGGATAGGATATAGAAGAGAGAATAGAATAGAATAGAATAGAATAGAATAGAATAGAATAGAATAGAATAGAATAGAATAGAATAGAATAGAATAGAATAGAATAGAATATAGAAGAGAGAATAGGATAGGATAGGATAGGATATAGAAGAGAGAATAGAATAGAATAGAATAGAATAGAATAGAATAGAATAGAATAGAATAGAATAGAATAGAATAGAATAGAATAGAATAGAATAGAATAGAATAGAATAGAATAGAATAGAATATTCTTCATTTGGCCAAGTGTGATTAGACACATAAGGGATTTGTCTCCAGTGCAGAACTTCTCAGTATACATACAAACAACAAAGGAATAATAATCATAACAACAAAGGAAAATAATCATAATAAGGATACAATAGAAGATTGTGGAACAGATGAGAAGGATAATAGTAATACAGCCAGGCTACCTGGGTAGATATCCTTTGAAATAACAATAATATTGTGGTAATTAGGTCTTCAACAGAGTGATGGCATGAGGGGAAAAAACTAAAGGGGTATGTTTTTTAAAAAATACTTTGATGGCTTTATCAAGGAAAATGACTATTTTGCTCCCTTGTGGAACAGTTTTTCTCTAAGCCCATCTTTATTTGCTATTTCCCTCTCCAGATATACTTTTTTAGTCCTAGGTCTGGCCCAAAACACTTAGGAAGCATCCTTTCCACCCTTAGTGCATTTTTTTTCACGGTGTAGTGACCGGAATGCCATGCACAAAATCCAAGCAGATTGAAACCACAGCCTTGTGGTCTTACACCATGAGCTTAACCCGGTTCTGAAGGAACCCATGCCCTAGATCTGCAACATACATGTCAGCAGAAATTAACCAGTCAGGTGGAATTCACACAGACCCCAAACTAATTGAGACCACAATTAGCCAGCTTAATGCCTGGCACCAGTGCAAAGACGGGTCTTTCCCTGTCTCTTGAGGGAGCAAGGAGGGAGGCGACCTCATAATCTCCACCCCAAGGCAGTCACAACCTCTTGGTCCCCAGGCCAAAGTTGGCACCTCATACCCAACAGCGCCCGAAAATCACCCACACTAGCTGTGAATTCTATGCGTGGTGAACCGCAAACATTTGGAGGTCCCAAAACACCTGGAAGCACCAAACACCCGGTGAAAGCAACTGCTCAGGGCAACTTACATAGGATTGGACCTTCCGTGGTTTTCCAGAGAGTCTCCCACGTGGACCTCAACGTGATGGATTACTTCACCACAGTAGTCCTCACGGTTTTTCACCACCACCATGAAGATGTTATAAGAGTCTCCCAGGTCCACGTACCACCACGGCTGTTCCTCATGCTTGGTGAGGATGCAGGAGCCCTTGGACCAGTTCCCGTTGCAATTCCCATCCACGGCTTTCTCTGCTGACCCAATGATCTGATGAGGGTGGATGGAGGACTGGAAGGCCGGCTTCCCTAAGGCCAGATTCTTCCTCTCTACATCTGCAGGAGAGAATGGAGGAGACCTTGAAGGGGGATGAGCAGCAGACAACCCTACGCCTTCAGGAAGGTGCAAAGCCATGAGGGCGCCCTTTTAGGGGAGACAGGGGGGGTGAGTTTTGAAGACTGGGGAAGGGGTAGAAGGAAGCCAGCAGAGTTCTGTGCTACATTTCTTTGCTATTGGGGGAGGAACTTTTTTCCCTCCCTCCCTATTTTGGAGCACGTTGGCAAGAGAAGAACTGGACAGCATCACATTAGATCTCAATGTGACCTCAAGTGAGTAGTCCTTTCTCAGGTTTTTATTCTGACGGCGAGATTTACCCACTTTAGATAACGTGATCCGTGCACGATTTTGTTTGACTAGAGACCAGGTTAGGAGATGTTTTTCTAGGCCCTTGTCAGACGCAGGAGAGCAAACCTCCATTTTCCCTGTGGTGCTGTGAACAATTGACCACACCATCCCTCCCAGTTTACAGTCTATAGCAGGGGTCTTCAAACTTGGCAACTTTAAGACTTGTGGACTTCACCTCCCAGAATTCCTCAGCCAGCCCTGGGAGTTGAAGTCCACAAGTCCTAAAGTTGCCAAGTTTGAAGACCCCTGGTCTATAGGCTTGATCCTCAGCATGTCTCTCCAGGGGCTGCCCAGATGTTTTGAAGCCTGTGGGTGTGAGAGATAGAAAAACAAAGAGAACAAGGGCCAGGAGACCCCTGAACATCAGTGGAATCTGTGGTCTGCTGCACAGCCATTGTGAGGTGTCCTTGGAAGCCAAGACTTCAGCTTGTATGTTTCTCACAAACTGGGTGGTTGAGTGTTTAATTCTCATTGCTTCCAACAGCCGTGCAACAGACCACAGTTTCCACTGACGTTCAGGGGTCTCCTGGCCCTTCAAGCAACCAGGCATGGCCTCAAATGCATTTGAGGTGGTCTGCTGGGTTTCTGAAGGTACAACAAGACTAAGAGGAGACCACTGGGATATTTAGATGGCCATGACTACACCGGTATCCACACACATACATGTCTTCTGGTAGTTCTTACCTCCAGGTGGAGGCCTGCAACTCTGAGCTGCTATAGGTTCTGCCAAAAGGGTCACGGCCAGAAGACACCCCCAGGTGAAGAGCATCATCCTGCAAGTGACGAAAGGAGAGATCAGGAAAGGTGGGGTAATGCCACGTAGGGACGATGAGGAGCTGGCTTCCCCTACTCAACACACCTGAGCATCAGGACCCAAAAGAGCAGGGGTCTTCAAACTTGGCCCTTTTATGACTTGTGGGCTTCAAATCCCAGAATTCCTCAGCCTGGCATGCTGGCTGAGGAGTTCTGGGAGTTGAAGTCCACACATCGTAAAAGGGCCAAGTTTGAAGACCCCTGCAAAAGAGGGTTGGAGGAATTTTAATAAAAGTTTGGCTATTCTCCCAAGAGCATTCCTGAAATGGCTCCTCTGCCTTTCCTCACCTGCTCTTCTCTTATATATGTCCATTAAGGTGGGCTGTTCAAAGGTGAGGAGGCCCGTGGTTCTGGTCTTTGGCATTCATTTCACAAGCTTTGTTTCACTCACCTGGAGTCTCTTACTTGGCCAACCCAATGGAGGTGAGCTTTCAAGGTTGCTTCTCTTCAAATGGCGATTTCTTCAGAATATCGGAATTTTTCTCTTTAGGACTTGTGAAAACTTCCTTCCTCGTGTGGTGTAACTCCTCCTTCAGAGAGCTCTGCCAGCCAACGGGAAGGGGCAGAGCTTGTGCTTGAGACCAGGGACCGAATCAAGACCAGGTTTCAAATCTCCCACAACTGGTTGGCAGTGGGCAATGTTACACAATCCACGTTTCACAGAATTTCACATCTCCTCCTGTGTGCTGAGTATCTCCTTGAGAGGAATATAATGGTCTTCTTGGCAGATGCCAACTGATTTCAATATCAGAACAACACCATTGTTGTGAGCAAACAACAATAGGAATGTTGGTTTTGCAAGACCCAAGCATACTCCACACCTCCAAAGTCAACACAAGTGGGCAGTTGCAGTTCTAAAGAAAACCATAATGCTTGCCCCCAGTCTCGCTAGAACATAAGAAGGAATATTTCCAAATTAAAGTGAGAAAAAACTTCCTGGCAATAAGTAACACTGAAGTGCCTTACCAGGAAAATGTTGACCTTATTGAAAATGTTGAAAGTGTTTGAATGTCTTCAAAGAGCAGCGAAAAGGCCATCTTTCAAAGGTGACCAATTGAACAGGAGCCTGGACTTGATGGCCTCCAAAGGAAACTTCCAGAACTGCAGGTAAGCGAAGGACTCCCGCTTTCTGGGGACCTGGTACTCCTGATTCGTACTGACTACATACCTTTGACAGGTAAGGTGATGGTGAGAACTTCTCCCACCTTTGATCACCTGTTTTTTTTGTTCAGTCCAGTCTGGCCTGACCACTGGAAAATATAATAATAAAAAAACCAGATCTGTGAACATCTAGAAATAAATAAAATTATAACTAGTAGCTAGCAGGTGTTTCTTAAAAACAGATCATGCCAAACCAGTCTTATTTCATTCTTTGATAAAGTGACCAAATTACTGGACCAGCGAAATGCTGTGGACATAGTATACTTAGTTTTCAGTAAGGCATTCGACAAAGTAGACCACAATCTACTGCTTGGTAAGCTAGAAAAAGGTGGAATAGACAATATCACCACCAGATGGATGTGTAACTGGATGTGTAACCATACTTCACAAATAGTCCTCAATGGCACTCTATCCACATGGAGGGAAGTAAGCAGTGGGGTACCACAAGGCTCCCTCTTAGACCCAGGACTCTTCAATATCTTCATTAATGACTCAGGCAAGGGAATTAATGACTCAGGCGAGGGAATTGTCATCAAATTTGCAGATGACACTAAACTGGCAGAAGTATCCAGCCCCCCAGAAGACAAACTCAGGATCCAAAAAGATCTTGACAGACTTGAACAATGGACCCTGTCCAACAACATGAAATTTAATGTGGAGAAGAGCAAGGTTTTACACCTAGGAAAGGAAAAACCAAAGGTAAGAGTACAGATTAAGTGAAGCCTGGCTCAAAAACAGTAACTGTGAGAGGGACCTTGGAGTCCTAGTGGACGACCCTTTAAACACGAGCCAGCTGTGTGCGGCAGCAGCCAAAAAAGCTAATACAATCCTTAGTTGTATAAACAGAGGCATGGAATCAAAATCATGTGAAGTATTACAGTAATACCACTTTATAGAGCCTCAGTGAGGCCACGCTTGGAATAAGGGATCTGTTGTGATTCAGGGTCAGCCTGTGGGTTCAGCAGTTGGGTCAGACAACTCAGAGGAGGAGGAGGGGGGTGTTGAAGAGCTTGCTGAGAATAATATTGAGGCTCCACAGAGCCCTCAGCCAGGCCCCTCCCACCTGGTCACGAGGGAGACCCAGCTGTGTGAGCCTGACAGTGTGAATGAAGATGACCCACAGCTGGCCCTGTTCAAGGACGCCCGACGCAGGAGGCAGTCAATCAGGAGTAAACAGAGGAAGGCAATGGGGCACCTCGGAAGGAGGCAGAGAGGAGCCACGACCTGAACTGTATAAAAGGGGAATGCGTGGGAGGGCTGGTTTGCTGAAGGCAACCGCTTGAAAAGCTCCTGTTTCATGGTTCGTGTTTGCTCTCTTTGCTCTGTGTTTTTATGTTGGCAGGCTTAATTTATATTTGGCAGGCTTAATTCCAGCCTCTTGCCTTCTTGTAAAAGGGGTTGTCCCTGCCTTTTCTGCAGGGCCGGTAGCAGGCTGTTACAGAACAGGATCCAGTTTTGGTCACCACAGTACAAGAAAAATGTAGAGACTTTGGAAAAAGTGCAGAGAAGAGCAACCAGGACGATTAAAGGCCTTGAGACAAAAACATATGAAGAATGTTTGCAGGATCTGGGTATGTCCAGTTTAATGAAAAGAAGGTCTAGACATGACATGATAGCAGTCTTCCAATATGTATGGGGTTGCCCCAAAGAAGAGGGAGTCAAGCTGTCCTCCAAAGTGCCTGAAGGCAGGACAAGAAGCAACGGAGGGAAACCAGTCAAGGAGAGAAGCAACCTAGAACTAAGGAGAAACTTCCTGACAGTGAGGACAATCAACCAGTGAAACGGCTTCCCTCCGGAAGTTGTGGGTGCTCCATCGCTGGAGGCTTTTAAGAAGGGACTGGACAGCCACTTATCTGAAATGTTATAAGGTCTCCTGCTTGGGCAGGGGGTTAGACTAGAAGACCTCCAAGGTCCTTTCCAACTCTGTTTGATTGATTGATGCCAGCAAGACCTTCCTTATGTGATGTGTCAAACCTTTGCTGTCCTATGTAAACCACATTTAGAAACCACAAACTGATGGCAGAAAAAGACCTAGTAGTCCATTGAGTTTGCCCTCTGAGTTTTTTTTTTAAAATTAATTAATCCCTCCCTCCCTCGCTTGCCACGGCCTCTAATTTTCCCAAGAATATTTATTTAAGGAGAAACTATCCTTGGAATGTACGCCTTATCTCATTTCCCTGCTTAAACTACTTTCAAGATCTGTGAACAAGGAAGTCTAAGAAAGGCCATATTCATATTTTGGCAGAAATACGGACCTGAAACCGCTCTCCTGTTTCTCCCTCTTCTGTCGTTTGCATGGAGTATGCAAATCAGGCCCAGGGGAATCTGGGTCCTCCTCTGGGCACAGCAGTGGAATAGCTGCCTTGGTTGATTGGGAGATGGGAGTGCCTTCTGGTCTTGGGAACCCCTCTTGCACGGCCGACAGAGAAGCTGATGTATGAAGGCACCTGCTCAATATTTACCTGGCCGGGTTAAGTCAATGTCAGGCAATAACTTCCTTGAATGTAATAAGCCAACTGGGTCGTGGTGGCGGTGGTGTTTGTCCAGAAACACCGTTCAGTTTTTGCACGCTATATATTTACAAGGTTTACGTCTCACCTATTATTTAATTGTTGCGGTGACAGTCATGACATTAACCAGTAAATAACTGCAAGTTAATACAATCTGTACAGGAACTTACAACCACACCTGAGCCACAAAATTTCTCTAAAAGATGGCAAATGACTGGATGACAACCCAGGAATATAAATCCTTCCCTCCTCCACCATTCAGTGAGAAGTGAAGAAGCTTCTGTGGGATGAGAAGTGAAACCTCTTCAAAGAAACACGAAGAAAGTCCGGTCGCCTCTTGAAAAACCACCTTTGCGACAACCAGGACCTGGAGGGTGGAAGAATCTCCATGGACATTCAGACAAATGGTGGTCCAATCTCTTCTTAAAATAGCTCCAGTGTTGGAGCATCCATATGAGGAGCTGGACTCCTGCAATGGGTTATTTTGTCAGTGTGGGGATTGCATACCAGTGCAAAAGCCAACATGTGAGATTGGAATTAGGGACTGAGGGGGAGAGGGTCCCCTCAGAGGACCTGGTAGGCTGTGCTGAAGCGCCACCTGCCTCCCAGCCCCCACCCCTTGGTCCAAGTGAGAAAAATGAACAGAACATAGAATAGGATAAGATAGGATAGGACAGGATAGGATAGAAATAAGAATTGGAATAGAATAGAATAGAATAGAATAGAATAGAATAGAATAGAATAGAATAGAATAGAATAGAATAGAATAGAATAGAATAGAATAGAATAGAATAGAATAGAATAAGAGTAGAGTAGAGTAGAGTAGAGTAGAGTAGAGTAGAGTGGAATGGAATGGAATGGAATGGAATAGAATAGAATCTCGAAGGGACCTTGGAGGTCTTCTAGTCCAGACCCCTGCTCAAGGAGGAGAACCTATACCATCTCAGACAGGTGAATGTCTAGCCTCTTCTTTAAAACCACCAGTGATGGGGCACCCACGATTTCTGGTGGCCAGCTGTTCCACTGGTTGATTGTTCTGACTGTCAGGAAGTTTCTCCTTAGTTCCAGGTTGCTTCTCTCCTTGATGAGTTTCCATCCGTTGTTTCTCGTCTTTGCCTTCTGGCGCTTTGGAGAATCCTCCTGGGTTTCTGGTTGGTTGGTTAGCTGGTTAGATTTACACCCCAGTTTTCTTCCAGGATTTCAGGGGCGCTTACTGGGAAATCTCTGTTCATTCATGATAAATTAAATGGATGCTGTAAGGCAAAAAAACATTCTGGATTTTTATAGCTGAGGATAGGGCAAGAAGTAATGGATGAAGCTAATCAAGGAGAGATCTAACTTAGAAATAAGGAGAAACTTCCTGACAGTGAGAACAGCTTGTCTCCAAAAGTTGAGGCTTTTAAGGTTAGTGATTTGTTTAGAATGGTATAGGGACTACTACTTGGGCAGAGGGTTGGACTAGAAGATCTCCAAGGTCCCTTCCATTCTGGCTTGGATGTGTCTGTTCTGCTCTCAGTGCCTGAATTGCTCTACACAACACTAGCTGGTCCCTACGGTAGACAGGATGCAGGCTAGGATTCCCATAGAAAGGAATAGCTCCGGGTTGAACTGTGGGGTCCTTGGTGCTCTCTGAGCTTGGTGGTTTACCTTGCAGACGTTTCATGACCCAATCAGGCAACATCATCAGTGCTAGAAGGGAGTGGGGTTTGCAGAGAGGAGGAGGAGGAGGAGGAGGAGGAGGAGGAGGAGGAGGAGGAGGAGGAGGAGGATGATAACTTGTGCTCTGAGCTTGGCAGTTTCCTTGCAGACGTTTCGTTACCCAGCCCTGGGACACCGTGGTGTTTGTCTGCCTGGAGACAACCAAGCTCAGAGAGCACCAAGGACTTCGCTTCCTGTACAGTTGAGGCTCCTGGACTAACTCAGTCCCGAAGCTCCCTTGTTAAAAAAGGACGGATCCGCACAGCTGAACTGGATTCCAGGTGACCCTTGTCCTGTCAAGGTGATCCAGGTGTTTTTCCACACTCAGAGACCTTTGAGCTTCTTGATCAAGCTCACCGTTCAGGCAATTCTCTCCGAAGCCCTTTCAGAGCGGCACGTACAGTCAGTCCACCTTCCTTTCAATTCTCAAGGAGAGAGACAAGAGGTTGGGCCACGTCCTGCCCCTGTGTAAGGGGGCTTACGTGACACCCTCTCTGTTTTTGCACAGCGTGTGTCCCCCCTGGTGTCTTTGGGTTCATTGATCATTGATGCCTCCTGGTGGTCAATAGATTAAATGATTGGAAGAATAAAGTGAATGTATGATGGGGGTCCCCTTCATGGATTACTGCCTTGTCGTGGCAAAGGGGCTTGCGTAATTCAATGAAGCTATGAGCTATGCCATGCAGGGCTACCCAAGACGGAAAGGTCATAGCAGAGAGTTCTGACAAAACGTGATCCACTGGAGAAGGAAATGGCAACCCACTCCAGTATCTTTGCCATAAAAACCCTATGGACAGTACCAAAAGGCAATATGGCAGTGAAGGTTGGACCATAAAAAAGGCTGAGCACCAAAGAATGGAGGCCTTTGAACTCTGGTGCTGGAGAAGACTCCTGCGAGTCCCTTGGACTGCAAGGCGATCAAACCGGTCAGTCCTAGAGGAGATCAACCTTGACTGCTCTTTAGAAGGCCAGATCAAATACTTTGGCCACCTAATGAGAAGGAAGGACTCACTGGAGAAGAGCCTAATGCTGGGAAAGATTGAGGGCAAGAGAAGAAGGGGACGACAGAGAAGGAGGTGGCTGGATGGAGTCACTGAAGCAGTAGGCGTGAGCTTAAATGGACTCCAGAAGATGGTAGAGGACAGGAAGGCCTGGAGGAACATTGTCCATAGGGTCGCGATGGGTCAGACACAACTTCGCAGCTAACAGCAACAACATAATGGGGGTCTTCTATCTAGCCTAGGGGTAGGCAACGGTTATGTACTGGGCTCTTAAAGTATACCACGTAGGTTGCTGGAGCAGCTAACAGCTCCCCAGCAACCCAGACTACAAGTCTCCTGTGCTGCAATTGGCTATCTCCAGGAGGCAATGGTTGATTCAAACCTATTGGCTGCCACCTAGGGGCTAGACTATATATTGCAGCTAGTTTCAGCCTTTTCCCCAGTACAGTTTCTACATGAAATAAACTATGAGTTACCTTGTACTCTGTTCCGCGTCTTCATTCCTGCGGCAAAGAACCCGCTATTTAACAGTGGTGACGAGGGTGGGATCCTGCTTCACTGATTAAGAGTTGAAGTCTATGAGGGAAATCCAGCGCACACCAGAGGGAAAAGGCATTTTCCACCCCCTCTCTCAAGGTCGGCTAGCAAGCGATGCTAGCGACCTCGTGCTCAGTGGACTCATTCCCTGAGCCTGGAAGCAGGATCCGGAAGAACGCAGGAAACAGCAAAAGAATGCCGAAGGTCGGGAAACTGAGAGAATTCGACGTGAAACACCCAGAGGAATGGCCATCATATCTATCACAAGTAGAAAACTACCTCAGGGCCAATCAGATCACGGAAGAAGGACTGAAGGCTGCAACGCTACTCTGCGTGTGCGACCCAGCAACCTTTGATTTGGCCAAGAACCTTTTTGCGCCGACACCGATCGAAGCAGTCTCCTACATAGACCTCAAAAAGAAGCTAACCGGGCACTTCCAGCCCAAGATGTCTGAAATGGCTTGGCGGTTCAAGTTCGACCAAAGAGTGCATCAACCGGGTGAATCAGCTTCCGAGTTCATAGCGGGCCTGAGGCAGGCTGCACGCCTTTGCAAATTTTCAAATTTAGAAGAGCAACTATGAGACTGGCTCGTCTGCGGCCTACAGGACAGAAAGCTTCAGCAGAGACTCTTTGCTAGGACAAATTTAACGTTTTCTGAAGCACAAGACGAGGCGATAGCTGACAAAGCTGCCGGGGGTGCCGTTCAAACAGTGCAGCCTGCCAAATTGACAAAGTTTGAAGAAATGATTCAACCCTAGGAACATACACAGGCCCGCCTATCTCATTTACTGTAAGTTAGATCCCAACGTATTTCCAATCAGGGTTAAGCCTCGTAGGTTCCCCTTTGCCTTAAAACATAAAATTGATTCCAAAATTGATAAGCTCATAGAACAGGGCGTATTACAGCCTGTTGATGGTGGGGAGTGCGAAACTCACAGGTCTGCAACCCGCGGTTCCGGAGCTGCATGCGGCTCTTTCAGCCATCTCCTGCGGCTCCCAGTCCTCTGCCATGTGCAGTCCAAAAAAAAAAGTGGGACTAAAAAATTTCAACCAATCAATTCAAATATGCAGGGTAGGTGCATATTTCACCTTGGCTCCACTCTTCAGTCAAACCCTGTTCTGCGCATGTGTGCATGTACACGCATGCACACACATTATTTTGCGGCTCCCAGTTTTTCCTTTTGTGAGGGAACCGGTTCTGAGTGGCTCTTTCACTGTTTCATGTTGCTGACCCCTATCGTCACCCCACTTAAAGCCAACAGGGAAATTTGCATTTGCGCTGACTATAAATGCACTCTAAATAAAGCCCTCAAGCAACACGCTTACCCGGTCCCAGTGGTCAATCATATTTTAGCCTCCTTGCAAGGGGGTATTATTTTTGCTAAACATGATTTAGCACAGGCCTATCAGCAATTGCCGGTTGATGAGGCCACAGCCGTGGCTCAAACGATTGTGACTCACAAGGGGGCTTTCAAAGTTAAATGCTTACAGTTTGGAGTCAGTGTTGCACCGGGTATTTTTCAGGGAATCATGGAGCATGCACTCAGGGGTATTCAGGGCATCTGCCCTTATTTTGATGATGTTCTTATTGCAGGAGAAACCCCTGAAGTGTTGGCCAGTAGGCTCAGGGCTGTCTTGCAGAGGCTTCACGAAGCAGGCCTCAAATTAAAAAACAACAAATGTAGTATTGGGGTTTCTTCAACAGAATTCCTGGGTTTCCAAATTGATGCTAACGGCATTCACCCGCTGATTCTAAAGTGAAGGCCATTAAAATGGCCCCTAGGCCCAAATCCAAAGGAGAGCTACAAGCATTCTTGGGCCTCTTAAACTTCTACCACACATTTCTACCTCATAAGGCCGCACTAGCAGAGCCCCTCCACAGGCTTCTAGATAAGAAAGCTCCATGGAAATGGACTAACTTACATGAAAAAAGTTTCCAGGACTTAAAAGCACTATTGTCAGAAAAGTCCACTGTAACTCACTACAAAGAGTGTAAACCTGTATGTCTTGCATGTGATACATCTCCCTATGGGGTGGTGGCAGTTTTAAGCCACATAGAGAAAAATGGGAAACAGATTCCTATAGCATTTTACTCAAAGACATTGTCCTCTGCTGAGTGCAACTATGCTCAGATTGACAAAGAGGCCCTGGCCATCGTTGCTGGAATTAAAAAATTCCATGACTATTTATATGGCAGGGATTTCATGGTCTACACTGACCACAAACCTCTGTTGGGACTTTTCACAATGGACAAACAAACCCCCCACATACTATCTTCAAAATGTGGAGATGGTCTGTTTTCCTACCTGCATACACTTTAAAATTGATTCACAAACCGGGTTGTCCCTGCTGACGGCCTCAGCAGACTACCACTGCCACTAATGGATCCAGATCCGGCTCCAGCTGCTAGAATATTGTCCATACAGGACATACCTGAATTTCCCCTCAATGCAGGGGACATTGCTGCTGAAACTGCCACAGATAAAATACTTAGTAGAGTGTTGTCATGGGTGTACACAGGCTGGTTGGATAAAAGTCCTGGCTCAGAATTTCAGAGCTATTTTGTCAGGAGGCATGAGTTATCTACCCATAAAGGGTGCATTTTATGGGGAAACAGTCATAATTCCCACTTCCCTAAGAGACAGAGATTTACAATCATTACATGAAGGCCATCCAGGCATTGTCAGAATGAAAGCTTTAGCTAGAAGCTTCCTCTGTTGGCCTGGCCTTGATAAGGCCATTGAGGCTCAAGTCCATGGTTGTTATACATGCCAGCAATCTACGCCTGAAATGCCACAGGCTCCAGTTCACAGGTGGGAGGAAATGCACACTCCCTTGTCTACGGTTCACATAGACTACGCTGGGCCCTTTCAGGGACAGCTCTTCCTTATAGTTGTGGATAGCCATTCCAAATGGCTGGAAGTAATTCCAGTTCCTAACATGACTACTGCTAGGACCATCCAGGTGCTGAGAAAACTCTTTGCCACACATGGGCTGCCAGATGTCTTAGTTTCTGACAATGGGGCCCAATTCACTGCTGCTGAATTTCAGGCCTTCCTTAGAGCTGATCTCATCAGACATGCAATGTCTGCGCCTTTTCATCCATCTTCTAATGGCCAAGCTGAACGCATGGTGAGGACAACGAAGGAAGCACTCAAGTGCATTGTCACAGGTGACTGGCATCACAGATTGGCAGATTTTTTTACTCTGCCAGCATTCTACGCCCTGCTGGTAGACCACAAAGTAATGGGAACGCCGAGACGTTCCTCTAGGGCACACAAGCCTCCTCCATATCTTGCAGATTACATTGTAAAATAAAGAGATATATATTGTTGTAATTCCTGTTGCCACTACACTACAGAAACTAGTGCTATGATGCAACTGTCTAAAAGTGTCATTTTTGAAGCCAATTCATTGAGACGTTGTTTAATAACATTGTAACCTACATTATTTTTTTTACTTTTATTATTATTATCACTTTTATTTTAGTGTGTTTGGATAATGAGTCTTGACAATTGTTGAGACTAATTGGTGTTATTATGATCTGGTCTAAGCGGGGAGGGGTGTTATGTACTGGGCTCTTAAAGTATACCACGTGGGTTTTATTTTTTTATTTTATTTTAATTCCATTTATATCCCGCCCTTCTCCGAAGACTCAGGGCGGCTTACAAGCTTAGCAGTAGCCTTCATTCTATGTATATGCCTGCTTATTAGGGCTTTCACACACACCCCAGCGGCATTATTACAAAGTCAGCATAATTGCCCCCAACAATCTGGGTTGCTGGAGCAGCTAACGGCTCTCCAGCAACCCAGACTACAAGTCTCCTGTGCTGCAATTGGCTATCTCCAGGAGGCAATGGTTGATTCAAATCTATTGGCTGCCGCCTGGGAGCTAGACTATATATTGCAGCTAGTTGCAGCCTTTTCCCCAGTACAGTTTCTGCATGAAATAAACTATGAGTTACCTTGTACTCAGCTTTGCGTCTTCATTCCTGTGGCAAAGAACCCGCTATTTAACAGCAACCTTGGCTCTTTTATGACTTGTGTAACTCCCAGAATTCCTCAACCAGGCTTGCTGGCTGAGGAATTCTGGGAGTTGACATCCACAAGTCATAAAAGAGCCAAGGTTGCCTACCCCAGGTCTAGACCATTCCCCTGCTCCTCCCATAACATTTCAGACAAATGGCTGTCCAGTCTCTTCTTAAAAACTTCCAATGTTGGAGCATTCACAGCTTCTGGAGGCAGGTTGTTCCACTGGTTAATTGTCCTCCCTATTAGGAAGTTTCTCCTTAGTTCCAGGTTGCTTCTCTGTTTGGTCGGTATCCATCCGTTGCTTCTGGTCCTGCCTTCAGGTGCTCTGGAGAACAGCTTGACTCCCTCTTCTTTGGGGCAGCCCCTGAGATACTGGAGCGCTGCTAACATGTCCCATGTGCATGGGGCAAGTAACAGAGAGCAAGCGAAGAACGGAGGCCCTTCCTTGGTCTCCCTGAGCTGACCCAAAGGCTCTGCCCACCCCCAGAGACCCCCTGCGATCCTCCAAGCATCCCTGGCAGCATCTCTCCATCCCTGGGCCTTGCGCTGCCTGACTTTAGCCTGGATCCTTGAACTCCCCTTAGGAGAGACTGGCAAGGTGAGGGGGAAGGAAGAAAGGAAGGAAGGAAGGAAGGAAGGAAGGAAGGAAGGAAGGAAGGAAGGAAGGAAGGAAGGAAGGAAGAAGGAAGGAAGGAAGGAAGGATGGAGAGAGGGAGGGAGGGAGGAAGGAAAGAAGGAAGGAAGGAAGGTGAGAGGGAGGGAGGGAGGGAGGGAGGGAGGAAGGAAGGAAGGAAGGAAGGGAAGGAAGGAGAGAGGGAGGGAGGGAGGGAGGGAGGGAGGGAGGGAGGAAGGAAGGAAGGAAGGAAGGAAGGAAGGAAGGAAGGAAGGAAGGAGTGAGTGGAAGGAAGAAAGGAAGACAAACCCCAGGGATAAGTGAGGATTGACCCAGGTAAACCCCAGCTCAGGGCCTTATTGCGTACAATTGCAAGGTGTGTGTGTTTGTGTGTGTTGCATCAAAAGACTGGCACCTGCAAGACTGGCCAACATGTAATCACAGAAATCTTTGTCAACTGGAGTTTTATGAATTTAAAACAATTATATAAGCTGCCCGCCTTAGCACCAGTCTCTGGGCAGTTGCCATGAAAGCTGGGGAGACAGCGGTTACTAGGAATGACTGGATTCTGGGTTCCTGCTGGGGACAACAGCCAGGAGGGGCGGGGGAGAGACACTAAAGGCCCACCTCCCACGAAGGACTTTCCCTCCTGGCCTTTGCAGAAGGGGAGGGGCAAATCTCCCCTCCCTTGGGTGACCAGGAATCGGAAGAAACCCAGGAATGCATCATCATAGCCCATTGATCTGGATTTATTTGGAGAGCAATTGGCATTTTGCAGGAGATCCCAACGCGAGGCCTGGCTTCTCTACTGAGCACCGTAGACCTCCACTTCACAGACGGTCAAGTAGTCAATCCTGGGTAAGTGGACACTGACGTAGCGGCCTTGCTGTCCATTGCAGTAGATGGTGGTGATGGAGCCTGGGCTGGTGTTCAGGATAATCCCACAGCTGTGGGGCAAGAGAGGTCACGTTAGGGGAGCAGCCCTCTTGTCCCCCCCCACCGGTCACCCAAAGCTCACCCTGAGAACACAGCCCCCCCCCAAATCTTCAAGGGCAGCCCCATTTCAGTAGCACTCCAGCCCTCTCATCCTCTGCTGCCTCCATTTTGCCCCTAGTACTCTGATTAATTGGAAGGGATCCCCCGGCTTTTTAAAAAGATACTTTTGCAAGGAAAATCTCTCTTTTGCTCCCTTGTGCAACAGTTTCTCTAAGTGAAATATGACGATCACACCCACCTTTATTTGTGAGGTCCTTGGTGCTCTCTGAGCTGGGTGGCTTTCTTAAAGATGTTTCATGACCCAAGTAGGTCACATCATCAGGGATGATCACGCAACACCAGGCCCTGATGATGTGACCTACTTGGGTCATGAAACAAGAAAACCATCAAGCTCAGAATTCCGCAGTTCTTCCCCCCCTCCTCCTCCTCCTCCTCCTCCTCCTCCTCCTCCTCCTCCTCCCCACTCTCTTGTAGCACTGATAATGTTCCCTAGTTGGGTAATTAAAACTCTGCAAGGAAACTACCAAGCTGAGAGAGCAACAAGGACCCCACAGTAGTCCTCCTCCTCCTCCTCCTCCTCCTCCTCCTCCTCCTCCTCCTCCTCCAGCACACCCCCTCCCTTCTAGCACTGATGATGTTACCTAGTTGGATCATGATGTGTCTGCAAACAAGAAACCAAGCTCAGAGAACCCCAAGAACCCCCCAGTTTTTCTTCCTCCCCCTCCCCCTCCCCCCTGCAAACCCCCTCCCTTCTGACACGGACGATGTGAGCTAGTTGGGTCATGAAACCCCCAGCTGCAAATACTCTTTTCTGTTGCTACCTTTATTTGCCACTTCCCTCTGCTGATTTTTTTTTTTACATCTGAGTCTAGCTCCGAACACCCTTCGAGTATCTTTTCACCATCCAGGGCCTCTCTGTGAGGTGCAGCGGCCAGAACTGCGTACAAAATCCAAGCAGAGAAAGCAACTTTCCTTGGTGGAGCAGTGGGCTGATGCCTCCTTAAGTAACACCAGCTGCCTGCAATTAGTGCAGGTTCGAGTCCCACCAGGCTCCAGGTTGACTCAGCCTTCCATCCTTCCGAGGTAGGTAAAATGAGGACCCAGATTGTTGGGGGCAATAAGCTGACTTTGTAATAATGCCGCTTGGGGGGGTGTGTGAAAGCCCTAACAAGCAGGCATATACATAGAATGAAGGCTACTGCTAAGCTTGTAAGCCGCCCTGAGTCTTCGGAGAAGGGCGGGATATAAATGGGATTAAAAAAAAACAACTTTCCTATGTGGCCTCGTATCAAGAGCTTAAGCCGGTTCTGAAGGAGCCCATTGTCTAGATTTCTAACAGAAATGATAGCAAAAATGAACAATCGGGTGGAATTCACACAGACCCACCCCCCGTCAAACTAATTGAGACCAGAACTTGATGGATTGACGGCTTTCCTCAACGCCACTGCCAGGTCTTCCCTTGGAGAAGCAGTGAGGGAGGTGACCTCGCAATCTCCACCCCGAGGGAGACACGACACCTAGGTCTCCAGGCCAAAGTCAGCAACTCCTACTCAACAGCACCCCAAAATCAGCCACACTGGCTGTGGATTCTCCGTGCGGGAGGCCCCAAACACCTGGAGGAATCCACCTGGGGATGCATTAATGACTCAAGTCACCTTACCAAGGGTTGGCTCTGCCGTGGTCCGCCAGAGAGTCTCCTAAGTGGACCTCAGCTTTATAGATTCTTTGCCCACAGCAGTCCTGGCGGTTTTTCACCAGCACCACAGAGATTTTACGAGACTTTCCCAGGTCCACCAGCCACCAGGGGTTCTTCTCTTTCTTGGTGTGGGTGCAGGAATTGTTGTACCAGTCCCCGCTGCAGCCCCCATCCACGGCTTTGTCCGCTGATCCAACGATGTAATGCTGATGAATGGAAGACTGGCTGGCCGGCTTCCCCAAGGCCAGGTTTTCCCCCTTTACACCTGCAGGACGGAACGGAGGTGGCGGGGAGGAGACGAGGAAGGGGAGGTGCAAAGCCTCGAGGGCCCCCTTTTTGTGGGGGGAGTTTTGAAGGCTGAGAAAGGGGTGGAGGGAAGCGAGCAAAGTGCAATGTTTCATGTCTTTGCTATTGGGGGAGGAACCCCTCTTGGCCTTCTTCTTCCTCCCTCCCCAAATTGTCCTGAAAAGAACTAGACATCCTCAGAATAGATCCAATGCGACCTCAGCTGAGTAGCCATTTAGCAGGTTTTTATTCTGACCGGTGAGATTTATCCCTGGGTATAAATACGTACGTAATGGGCGTGGGAGATTGCACCCCTGGAGACCTCGCGGGTGAAGGAATTGTAGTCAGTGGACAGATTCAGGAGAGCAAATGTCCAGTTGGCCCAGCAGAGTTGGCAGTTACACCATCCCCACCCCCAGCTTACAGTCTACACAGGCTTGGTCATAAGCCGTGGTGGTGCAGTGTTAGAGTACAGCACTGCAGGCTTCTCCTGCTGACTGCCGGCCGCCAGCAGTTTGGCAGTTCGACGCTGACCGGCTCATGGTTGACTCAGCCTTCCATCCTTCCGAGGTCATGAGGACCCAGATTGTTGGGGACAATATACTGACCCTGTAAACCGCTTAGACAGGACTGTACAGCACTGTGAAGCAGGAGATAAGTCTAAGTGCTATTGCTAGTTGCTATTGCTATTGATCTCCCCAATTCTCTCCAACGGGCTCCTAGATGTTGCATAGTGGGCGTTTGTGGAATAGAAAAATATAGAAGGTACATCATAGAACATAGAACCATAGAGCTGGAAGGGACCTTGTAGGTCTTCTAGTCCAACCCCTGCTCAAGATAGGAGACCTCATACCAGGGCAAGGCAACCTTGGCTTTTTATGACTCGTGGACTTCAACTCCCAGAATTCCTGAGCCAGCCACACTGAGAGGAAAGGGAGAGGTTTCCATGCTGAGCCATGCTGGCTCTGGAATTCTGGGAGTTGACATCCATGAGTCATGAAGGGGCCATAGTTTCCCTCATGCTGGCTCAGGAATTCTGGGAGTTGAAGTCCACCAGTCATAAAAGAGCCAAGGTTGCCTACCCCTGAACTATCTGTACATGCAACACAGGCAGGTCTTCTGGTGGTTCTTACCTGTGGGTAGGGGTCTGCAACTCTGAGCTGCCGCAGGGCCTGCCAAGAGGGTCACGGCCAGCAGACACCCCCAGACGATGCAAGCGATCATCCTGCAAGCGAGGAAGGGAGAGATCAGGAAAGGCGTGGCAGCACCACGTAGGAACAACGAGCAGCTGGCTTCTTCAATCAGGCCTGGCCATGGAGCCAAAGGGAGGCTGGAGAGACTTTCAAGGTTCTGCCATTCTCCCAGAGCAAGAGCATTCCTGAAACGGGCCCTCCTCCGACTTTGTCCTCACCTGGCCTTTCTGAACCCCACTGAAAAAATCAAGGTGGGTTTATTGGAGTCTCTTCCTCACCAGCCCACTTTCTCAGGCGAGGCCATAATTTCCACCCTGCCCTTTTTCAAGAGCTGACTTGGTGGCTAGTTTTTCCTTCTTTCCCCGCCGCTCACCTTCTTTGGCGATGTCCAAAGGTCTCGATGTCTTCCCTGGAGGGTCAGCAACCACAGCTTCTTTCCACCACCAGGCGCTTAGGCTGAGCGCTGGACCTCCCTCTGGCCAGCCCTGGTTTTGCCCCCTTCCTCCCAGGGAGGCCACAGCAAGAGTTGGCCTGGGTCCCAACTCAGGTGGAGCTTCAGCTCTGCTTCGCCGCAAGATCGATCACCAACTTGGCAAATACGGTCTCCTCTCCTCTCTTTTCACCACCATGGCCTGTCCTGAACTGGAGTTGACTCTGCCGCTATGGATGAAACCACACACAGTTTCGTAGCAGGAAACGCTGCATTCCCGCCCAGCTCACGACAAGCCCACAGCACACACTAAAATCAGTGAGTGGGCACTAATCAGTTCTAGATCTGAATCTGTCCCCAAATGGGAGGCATAACTTTGGTAAGATTTGAAATGCTCCATTGATTTACTCTCTCTCTCTCTCTCTCTCTCTCTCTCTCTCTCACACACACACACACACACACACACACACAGACACACACACAGAGAGAGAGAGAGAGAGAGAGAGAAACACATACAGAGAGAGAGAAAACACACACACACACACACAAACACACACACAGAGATTGAATTTTACAAGATCTCTGCATATTATGCATAGAATACGGCCATTATTTCACTGGGGCAATAGATCTAAAGCAAAGTCAACTTTTCAAAAATCTTGGATGCATCAGCTGAACCAGGGGTCTCCAAACCCCCAAACGTGACAAACTTTAAGAGTTGCAGACTTCAGCTCACTCAATTCAACTCACTGGACAAAGCAATTGTGCTGGGCAGAGTTAGTGGCAAAAGGAAACCAGGCTGCCAAAGAAGACGGTCTGGCTGGACACCATCCAAGCTGACCCCGGACATTGCATAGAAAGACTCAAAGAAGGAGTGCAAGATGGGAAGAGTGGGGGAGACCGCCTGGCCCAGAGAATCACCACAAGTCAGACTCTCTATTGAAGGGGTAACATCACCATCATCTAATGCCTTGGTAAGGCCACATCTGGAATACTGCATCCAGTTTTGGTCACCACGATGTAAAAAAGATGTTGAGACTCTAGAAAGGGTACAGAGAAGGGCAACAAAGATTATTAGATGACTGGAGACTAAAACATACAAGGAACGGTTGCTGGAACTGGGTATGTCTAGTTTAATGAAGAGAAGAATGAGGGGGGACATGATAGCTGTGCTACAGTATCTCAGGGGCTGCCCCAAAGAAGAGGGAGTCAAGCTATTCTCCAAAGCCCCTGAAGGCAGGACAAGAAGCAAAAGATGGAAACTAACCAAGGAGAGAAGCAACCTGGAACTAAGGAGAAATTTCCTGGCAGAATAATTAATCAGTGGGACAACCTGCCTCCAGAAGCTGTGAAAGCTTGAATAATAGCAAATTTCTGTCCAACTTTGTAAGGTCCTAATGTGAACAGAGAGGGACGCGGTGGCTCAATGGGTTAGGACGCTGAGCTTGTCGATCAGAAGGTCGGCAGTTTGGCGGGTCGAATCCCGAGTGCCACGTAGCAGAGTGAGCGCCTGTTACTCGTCCCAGCTTCTACCAACCTAGCAGTTCAAAAGCACGTAAAAAATGCAAGTAGAAAAATAGGGACCACTACGGTGGGAAGGTAACAGCGCTCCGTGCGCCTTTGGCGTCTAGTCATGCCGGCCACATGACCACGGAGACGTCCTCGGACAAGCGCCGGCTCTTCGGCTTTGAAACGGAGATGAGCACCGGCCCCTAGAGTCAGAAATGACTAGCACGCATGTGCGGGGGAACCTTTAACTTTACCTTAATGTGAACAGATGAAACTTAACATTAAGAAAACCAAGATTCTGGCATCCAGCCCTCTCAATTCCTGGCAAATAGATGGGGAAGAAATGGAAGTAGTGACAGATTTTATTTTCCTGGGCTCCAAGATCACTCAAATACTTTGGCCACGTAAGGAGAAGGAAGGACTCACTGGAGAAGAGCCTAATGCTGGGAAAGATTGAGGGCAAGAGAAGAAGGGGACGACAGAGAATGAGGTGGCTGGATGGAGTCACTGAAGCAGGAGGCGTGAGCTTAAATAGACTCCAGAAGATGGTGGAGGACAGGAAGGCCTGGAGGAACGTTGTCCATGGGGTCGCGATGGGTCGGACAGGACTTTGCAGCTAACAACAACAACAGATGTGAATAGAAGAAAAAACTGCAAGCAGAAATCAATCTATTAGGTCTGACAAGACGTTTTTTGCTCCAGCCACTTATTTGGAATATACCTGCAATGCATTTAATTGCTTCTACTCTTACGTAATCAACACACAACCACAGTTCATGCTCCAAAATTGCCAGACTTCCTCGTTAGAAGTATTTGATGTATGCGGTGTTTTGGAGCATGTTAACGTTCATAATGTCCCTAAGTGAAATAGTTAACCCGTGAGACTGACAAAAATGCAGGAAGAAATTAAAACCTTTCCAGTGTAACAGATGGGCAAGATTCTCAAGCTGTAATGTTCAAGGATTATTGCGCATTTGTGCTTTTTGCTTCTGTGGGAAATTGGTAAGCCACGAGCTGCGTTTGAAGCAAGTGGAGAGGACTAGAAGACGGTAACTCTTTGCCACATTTCAGCTCACCAAAGATGAAAAAAGAGAAAACTCTAGACCGAGAAAGAAAGATCTACAAAGAGTACAGAGAAGAGCAACAAAGATGATTAGGGGTCTGGAGGCTAAAACATACAAAAAACGGTCGCTGGAATTGGGTAGGTCTAGTTTAAGGAAGAGAAGGACCAGAGATGACATGATAGCAATGCTCCAATATCTCAGGGGTTGCCCCAAAGAAGAGGGGGGGGGGGTCAAGCTATCCTCCAAAGCACCTGAAAGCAGGACAAGAAGCAACGGATGGAAACTCATCAAGGAGAGAAGCAACCTGGAACTAAGGAGAAACTTCCTGACAGTGAGGACAATTAACCAGTGGAACCACCTGCCTCCACAAGCTGTGAATGCTCCATCACTGGAGGTTTTCAAGAAGAGACTGGACAGCCGTTTGTCTGAACTGGTACAGGGTTTCCTGCCTGAGCAGGGGTTGAACTAGATGACCTCCAAAGTCCCTTCCAAATTTGTTATTCTGTTAAAGCTGCAGCTCAAGGGTTCTGTTTTTGGAAGGCAAAAAAAAAAGAAGTTGTGGGTCATAAAAGGTGCTATCAGACTCCTCAGAATTCTCCTCTGAAATTCCTGCATATCAGCCAAAGCCTCTTTCCTCTCTCTCTCCTTCAGATCCTAGGTCCCTGCAGTGGCTTTGATCAGCCATTCACAAGTCACCGTGACCGGGAGCCTTGAAAGAGCGAGCTCTGCCAGGTCCGAGGAAGATGATGAGTGTTGTGTAGAGGATTCTTTGGCGCAGGAATGAAGACGAGGCAAGTGAGTTCAGGAAAACTCATGGTTTATTGCTTGCAAGATCTGAACTGAGAATCCAGGTGCCCCCAAAACCCCTTAAAGTTTACCGTCAAAGTGGCTTCTCCCTTAACTTTAACTTGAGCATTTTGAAAATCCATTAGGATTATATCTGAGGGTCTTAGTTTGGCCCAATTGTTACTGTGCCTACACACGAAGTTAAAAATGTCTTGAGAAATAATTGAAACTGCAGAGCCAGAGACCAATTCCATCTTACATGGAACTCCTTGTAGCTCTATCATGAGCTTGGGTTTGAGGGGGCATTGAGCCCCGGTGCAGCATACGCTTCTACGGCTTCTGAAAAAACCCACACTAACTGCACCCTGGGCCCTCTCCTAGTCGGTTCTTCCGACTGGTGTTTGGGTGGCCGGTCTCTCTGTCAGGCTCTGCAAACCACTGCGATGTGGCCTGTCCTTCTGCAAGCTCTGCACGTGGCTGATCGGAATCTGCAATTGGCATGAAAATGGTTGCCGCCGCACCCCTTACATCTCCATAAGAGAACTGCCTTGTAACCGTCCTCTCACTGCTGGCTGTTGCGGTGTTGCATGTTGGGCTGCTTTTGGAGTCCGTTGATTTCAGGTTCTTCTTCCTTGGAAGACTCTTTGGTGCGTTTGGCGTCCTCACAGTGGACCATTTCTTCAACTTTTGTCAATTTGGCGGGCTGCACTGTTTGAACGGCACCCCCAGCAGCTTCGTCGGCCATCACCTCGTCTTGTGCTTCAGAAAATGTTAAATTTGTCCTAGCAAAGAGTCTCTGCTGAAGCATTCGGTCCCATAGACCGCAGATGAGCCAGTCTCATAGTTGCTCTTCTAAATTTGAAAATTTGCAAAGGCGTGCAGCCTGCCTCAGGCCCGCTATGAACTCGGAAGCTGATTCACCCGGTTGATGCACTCTTTGGTCGAACTTGAACCGCCAAGCCATTTCAGACATCTTGGGCTGGAAGTGCCCGGTTAGCTTCTTTTTGAGGTCTATGTAGGAGACTGCTTCGATCGGTGTCGGCGCAAAAAGGTTCTCGGCCAAATCAAAGGTTGCTGGGTCGCACACGCAGAGTAGCGTTGCGGCCTTCAGTCCTTCTTCCGCGATCTGATTGGCCCTGAGGTAGTTTTCTACTTGTGATAGATATGATGGCCATTCCTCTGGGTGTTTCACGTCGAATTCTCTCAGTTTCCCGACCTTCGGCATTCTTTTGCTGGTTCCTGCGTTCTTCCGGATCCTGCTTCCAGGCTCAGGGAACGAGTCCACTGAGCACGAGGTCGCTAGCGTAGCTTGCTAGCCGACCTTGAGAGAGGGGGGGGAAATGCCTTTTCCCTCCGGTGTGCGCTGGATTTCCCTTGTAGACTTCAACTCTTTATTCAGTGAAGCAGGATCCCACCCTCATCGCCACTGTTAAATAGCGGGTTCTTTGGCGCAGGAATGAAGACGCGGAACAGAGTACAGGGAAACTCATAGTTTATTTCATGCAGAAACTGTACTGGGGAAAAGGCTGCAACTAGCCGCAATATATAGTCTAGCCCCTAGGCGGCAGCCAATAGGTTTGAATCAACCATTGCCTCCTGGAGATAGCCAATTGCAGCACAAGAGACTTGCAGTCTGGGTTGCTGGGGAGCTGTTAGCTGCTCCAGCAACCCACGTGGTATACTTTAAGAGCCCAGTACATAACAGTGGCAATGAAAGCTGGATGTGGCATTCCAAATGGGGTCTTACCAAGGCCTCACAAAGTGGTGTTAACACTTCACATGACCTTGATACTCTTTCTTGATGTAGCCTAAGACCGTGGCGGCTTTTGGTATGAATCACAAATGACCAGATGCAAGTTAATTTATTTATTTATGAAATTTTCATGCTGCCCCTCTCCCCTACAAGGTGACCTTGGGCGGTTTGAAATGCAATTAAAATACGAACACACAATACAGCAATGCCCTTGTATAAATATATGGTTAGCTCACCCTTGGAGAATAGTGTGCTCTGGCCCCCACACCCAAAAAACGTGTTTTGGTGAGCTGGGAAAAATCCAGGGTCGGAGAGCAAAACATTGAAGGGACTTACGTAGCTCTCCTACAGAGATACGTCTTGCATAGTTTGGAATGAAGGTAGGTAGATGTAGCAGCAATATGGGAAATAATATTTCTCCCTCTCTTACACTGTCAGAGTTCAGATTTCCCCATTAATATATCTATCAGTACATGTGTATCGCTCACCATGATACAAAATGACGTTGAAACTCTAGAAAGCATGCAAAGAAGAGCAACAAAGATGATAAAGGTCTGGAGGCAAAATCGTAGGATGGATGATTGAGCAAGCTAGGTATGCCCAGTCTAGAGAAAAGAAGGACTAGGGGTGATATGACAGCAGGATTCCAGTATCTGAGGGGCTGCCCCAAAGAAGAGGGAGTCAAGCTATTCTCCAGAGCACCTGAAGGCAGGACGAGATGCAACGGAGGGAAAGTAATCAAGGAGAGAAGCAACCTAGAACTAAGGAGAAACTTCCTGACAGTGAGGACAATTAACCAGTGGAACTACCTGCCTCCAGAGGTTTGGGTGCTCCAGCACTGGAGGTTTTTAAGGAGAGACTGGACAGCCATTTGTCTGAAATGGTATAGGTTTTCCTGCCTGAGCAGAGAGGTTGGACTAGATGACCTCCACGGTCCCTTCCAGCTCTATTCTATTCTATTCTATTCTATTCTATTCTATTCTATTCTATTCTATTCTATTCTATTCTATTCTATTCTATTCTTTCATTCCATTCCATTCCGCCCTGAGTCCTCAGGGAGAAGGGCGGTATACAAATATTATTAAATTAAATTAAATTAAATTCCATTCCACATTTTCTATTCTATTCTATTCTATTCTATTCTATTCTATTCTATTCTATTCTATTCTATTCTATTCTATTCTATTCTATTCTATTCTATTCTATTCTTTCTTTCATTCCATTCCATTCCATTCCATTCCATTCCATTCCATTCTATTCTATTCTATTCTATTCTATTCTATTCTATTCTATTCTATTCTATTCTATTCTATTCTATTCTATTCTATTCTATTCTATTCTATTCTTCTATTCTATTCTATTTTATTCTATTCTATTCTATTCTATTCTATTCTATTCTATTCTATTCTATTCTATTCTATTCTATTCTATTCTACTCTATTCTACTCTATTCTATTCTATTCTATATGCAGGAGAAGGCAGAGCACCTCCCAATTGGGGCTCCAGGTGGAGTTGGTGAAAGGCTGCTTCAGAGACGGTGAGAAGCAGGTGGTCCCAGAGCTGGGGATCATGGAAACCAAGTGGTTCAAAGAGATTTCCCCTTGCTCTAAGCCTGCAGGATTCTGGTTTTGGAGGGAGTTTTAAAACTCTAACTAGGATTAAAGATGTTTTCCCAAAATCTGTTTGGAATTTGCTTCTTGAGTTAACCACCTATGTGGGGTTAACAGAGGCCTAGTCCGGATTTTCGAGTCTTGTGTGTTACGTTGCACACAAACACCATGGCTGCATGGAGGCCATCGGAGACACCCTTGAAATAACATTTGCCCTGAGTAAATCAGGAGTCGCTCCAAACGGACGTGTATTAAATTGCATCCGGCAGAAATGGCCGGCCCACACCTCACCTAAAAACAGAGGGCGAAGGGGCCTAAACCCTAAACCCTAAAATCTAAAATAATCTAAAACCTAAATCATCTAAAATCTAACATCACCTATGCGTGCCACTTGCCTGCCAGCCCCGTCTTAGACCCAACAAGGCTGGCCTGGCAGTCAGATCCCCTTGTTGGGTGGCAGCCTTCATTCCTCACGTTTAACTAAACAGATCCACAATAGGTGGCCAACCTTTCACACGGCCCACGTGCTTGGCATGCCGAGCAACCTGTTTCCCCAAAAAGTAGCCCGTTCCCCAAAGACGACCTGTGTCCGAAGCCAGGGGACCCCCCGACTATTGGTCAGAAACAGGGCCTAGGCCTAACCCTGCCAGCTGAGGAAGGAGACAAGAAATCGTTCCTTGAGTCAGGAGTTTTATTAGAGAGCCATTCCCAGGCCAGCTCCTGGTCACCTTCTTGATGCTCTCTAGCAGCCCTTCTCCACTCGGGAGCCGTAGACCTCCAGCTCGCAGAGGGTCAAGTACTCGGCTCGGCCAGGGATGACCACCGTCACGTAGCGCCCTCGGAGTCCGCCACAGCAGATAATGCTGAGGGAGCCGGCGCTGCCGTTGGAGACGGTCCCACAGCTGCAGGGATAAAAACTCAATTTACTCAGGGTTGGCGTTAGGGGTAAAGGCGCCAGTCTTCAATCAGAGTAGAGCTGGAAGGGGCCGTGGAGGTCTTCTAACCCAACTCCTCCTGAAGTGCCTGTCCGGCCTCTTCTAGAAAACCTCCAGTGTTGCAGCACCCACAACTTCTGGAGGCAAGCCGTGCCACTGGTTAATCGTTCTCACTGTTAGGAAGTTTCTCCTTAGTTCTTAACTAAACTTTTAAATTTAATTTAATTAATTCTTTAATTTAAAAGATGTCTGGGTTCAAGACCTGAGCTCCGTGCAATGGCGTGAGCGCCCGTTCCTTGACCCCAGCTCCTGCCCACGTAGCTGTTGAAAAGCATGCAAATGCACATAGATTAATAGGTACCACTGGTGGGAAAGTAACAGCATTCAGTCCACGGGCAGGCAACCCTGGCTCTTTTATGACTGGTGGACTTCAACTCCCAGAATTCCTGAGCCAGCATGGCTCAGCTTGGAAACCTCTCAGGAATTCTGGGAGTTGAAGTCCACCAGTCATAAAAGAGCCAGGGTTGCCTCCCCCTGACCTAGGTGTTTAGCCATGCTGGCTACATGACCATGGAAGTGCCTTCGGACATTGCTGGCTCCCTTGGCTAAGAAAGGGAGATGAATCGGACATAACTGGACAGGGGAAGCCTTGACCTTTACTTGACCTCCTAGGACAACTCAGTAAGCTCCCAAACTCAGCGACTGCTACAGAAAGATCCCACCGGTGAATCCTTCCCTTCCGCACCTGTCAGTCAGAACTGAAGAAGCTTCTTGGATGAGAAAGGAAACCTTTTCAAGGGGGAAAGAACCAAGAAAGTCCAGCTGCCTTTTGGGAAAGGCCCCTTTGGGGAACCTCCTGGAGGAGTGAGGACTGGCTGAGGAGTGGCCATGGAAGCACCATTCCCCCTCCCTCTAGGAAAAGGGACTGCAACCCCCAGAATGCTGAGCCTGCAGGTTGAAGAAGCCTGGCCTGATAACGTCCATCGCTCAACCTTCCCTTCTAACCTTTTTCTTGAGAATTCTTTGGCCTGGAAAGAATCGACAGATCCCAGGTGGCTGACTTGACCAGGGAGGGTTCGTTTTAAAAAAGGCAAGGTGGTGGCTCTGTGGTGGAGCCCCGCCCCTTTTTCACACCTCCCATACATGCCGCACAGGCAGAAAAGGGCTGGCATCTCATCCCCGCAGAGGTGGCCGCCGGTTCTCCTTCCAGACACCCTCTGGGCTCCCCCCGGGCCCCGTTGCAAAGAAAGCAGCTGTCTCTGCCCCCCCACCCCCTTTGTCCTGGGGTGAGGCTCCTTACATTGGATTGCACTTGCCGTGGTTGGCCCCACAGTCTCCCACGCGGATCTGGGCCCCCTTGAGCCGCCCAGAGCAGCACTCCTGGCGATTCTTCACCACCACGGCCGAGACGGCATAGGAGGCGCCCAGATCCCGGCTCCACCAGGGCTCTTCCTCCGCCAGGGTGTGGCTGCAGGAGCCGTGACGCCAGTCCCCGTCGCGGTTGCCATCTACGGCGCTCCCTGCTTGGCTATAGACGGTGCCCCATTGGGGGTACGTGGAGGACTGAGTGGCAGGCTGGCCCCTGGCCCAGTTCCTGGCTGGGGGGGGGCAAAGGGAGACATGGGCTGACATCCCAGCTGACCATCCATTCCTTAGACTGAGAGTGAAGGAGGAGGAGGAGGAGGAGGAGAGCCAGAAATCCCCTTTCAACTTCCTGCCCCTCTTCCTCCAAGCTCCGATGCGAGACCTCTGGAGGGGGCTGCAGAGGAGAGGAAAGCGAGACCCCAGGGAAGGCGTTGGAGCAGACAAAGAGCTTCCTAGAGGGGTCCTGGTGGAGGAGGAGGAGGAAGGATCCAGGATCCTCAAGTGAGGCAACCTGGCAGGGACGTGGCAGGGATGGAGCCTGGAAGGGCCCAAGGGAGCTACACTGGGGTGTCCCCTGGGCCCCCTGCAATTCGGCCAGCCTGCGGTTCAGACCCATGGCAGGAGGGCACTCAGGTGGCCGTCCTATGAACTGGATGGAGGTGGGCATGGCCTCGGAGGTGCCCATCCGCAGGTGGGGATGGTGCACAATATTAGCCCAACATAGATGGAGGGCAGGAGGCTGGGGTGGGGGTGGGGGCAATCAAAGGAGGGGACAAGCAGGCACATACATAGAATGAAGGCTACTGCTAAGCTTGTAAGCCGCTCTGAGTCTTCGGAGAAGGGCGGGATATAAATGGAATTTAAAAAAACAACAACCCAGAACTGAGGTTGGGATAAGCAGAGACCGAAGGCTCCAGTGTCCCCTTCTCCCTCACAGCCAGAACGAACAAAATTGGAAGGGACCTCGGAGGTCTTCTAGACCACCCCACTGCTCAAGGGGAAGACCCTAAACCATTTCAGACAAGTGGCTGTCTATTCTTTTTTTAAAAAAAATCTCCAGTGTTGGAGCATTCACAACCTCTAGAGGCAGGTTGTTCCACTGGTTGATTGTTCTCACTTATTAGGAAATTCCTCCTTAGTTCCAGGTTGCTTCTCTCCTTGATGAGTTTCCGTCCGTTGCTTCTCGTCCTGCCTTCAGGTGCTTTGGAGAAGAGGTTGACCCCCGCTTCTTTGGGGCAGCCCCTCCAGTATTGGAAGCCTGCTATTGTGCCCCCCCCACCCCCAGTCCTTCTCTGTGTTAGACCTGTCTTCCCTCTCCTTAGGACCTCCAAAGTTCCTCTGGCTCTTCCAAAAGAAGAATTAGATGTTCTCCAAGCCAGGACGTTCCCTGCCCCCAGCCAGCTCCCTCCCGACCTTTGGGCCGAACCTCCCCACAACAGAGCTTCCCCTTCCCCCTTCTTACCCCCTGGAGGAGGCAGGCAGCTCAGGGCCCCCTTCAGCCCTTCCAGCAGACCCACAGCCAGCAGCCAGCTCCAGAGCCTAGGCATCCTCTGCTCCGGGACGGCAGAGAGCCACCCGAAGCAGCCCAGGCGGGGCGTGAGAGGGGAAGCACGTGGGGTGCTGGAGGGGGTCCAGAGGGCACTTTGCCCCAGACTTCTGGGTCCCAGCTGGCACTTGGCTGGCTTCGCCACCAGGGACGGTGCCGATGTTATCCATCCAGTTGTGTCCAACGCTGGGAGGAACTTAAAACGCTCCGAGAGGGAGGCTCCTGCAGATCTTCGGGACACCTCCTGCTCAGAAGACGTAGGAGGTCCTCTCGGAAGGTCTCCCCCCACGGCCCTTGGATCCCTGCCAGCTCCCCCATCCTACAACAAGAGTGCCCCCCCATGGACGACTCAGGGGGGAGCAGCAGAAAGCCACTTCAGCTGACCTGAAGCCCTTCGGTCAGGTGGGTGTCCTGCTTGGCCTCTGGACCCTGTTCTTCTGCTCTCCGTGACCATAGCTGGACAGAGTACAGGGAGTCCTCAACTTAGGACCGTTCATTTAGTGACTGCTCAGACTTACAATGGCACTGAAAAAAGGACCATTTTTCGCCCTTACGACCGTTGCAGCCTCCCCGTGGTCACGTCTTCAAAATTCGGAGGCTCGGCAACTGGCATGAACCTAGGACTGTTGCAGCATCCCAGAGGGGTCACGTGATCCCCTTTTGGGACCTTCCGATGAGCAAAATCCACGGGGAGGCCAGATTCGCTTAACGACCATGTTACTAGCTTAAAAACTGCAGTGATTCGCTTAACAATTGTGGCGAGAAAGGTCGTAAAATGGGGCAAAACTCACTTTACAAACTGTCTCGCTTAGCAGCAGAAATTTTGGGCTCAATTGTGGTTATAAACTGAGGAGTCCCTGCACAGTGACTGCAATTAAGGGGCTCATTTTTCAGCCTGGTGCATGACTAGATGACCTCCAAGGTCCCTTCCAATTCTGTTATTCTGTTAATTACTATTTAGTGTTTGTTGCCCGTAAATTAAGGAACACATTTATCAAACCAACTGAGCTGGTCCACTGGCTAATTCTTCTCATAGTCAGGAAGTTTCTCCTTATTTCCAGGTTGCTCCTCTCCTTGATGAGTTTCCATCCGTTGCTTCTTATCCTGCTTTCAGGTGCTTTGGAGAATAGCTTGACTCCCTCTTCTTTGGGGCCGCCCCTGAGATACTGGAAGAGTTGCTATCATGTCCCCCCTCGTCCTTCTCTTCATTAGACTAATTAATAATAATAATAATAATAATAATAATAATAATAATAATAATAATAATAATAATAAGAAGAAGAAGAAGAAGAAGAAGAAGAAAAAGAAGAAGAAAAAGAAAAAGAAAAAGAAAAAGAAGAAGAAAAAGAAGAAGAAGAAAAAGAAGAAGAAAAAGAAGAAAAAGAAAAAGAAAAAGAAGAAGAAGAAGAAGAAAAAGAAGAAGAAGAAAAAGAAGAAGGAGAAGGAGAAGGAGAAGAAGAAAAAGTAGTAGTAGAAGAAGAAGAAGAAGAAGAAGAAGAAGGAGAAGGAGAAGGAGGAGGAGGAGGAGGAGGAGGAGGAGGAGGAGAAGAAGAAGAAGAAGAAGAAGAAGAAGAAGAAGAAGAAGAAGAAGAAGAAGAAGAAGAAGAAGAAGAAGAAGAAGAAGAAGCAGCAGCTCTGGCATTGGGGCAACCCCTGGTCACTTTAGGACCAACTGACTCCCATCACGGGGGGGGGGGGGGAAGTCTTCTCCAAATTAACACCTACCAAATGGCTGAACTATAACTCCCATCTCCCCCAGCCAGGCCACTGGGGGGGGGGAGCTGCAAGGCAAGGCACCTGGAAGACCACAGTGCCAGGCTCTGCTGCAACAATGAGATCCGGGTGGGCTTCTGTCAGCCGGGGCAGCGATGCGGCTCAGCTCTCTGGAAGAACGTTGGAAAAGCGCCCAGCGGGCCAGGTGCCCGGAGGGCAGATCGTATCTTGCCGAGGGAAGACAAAAGAGGGGAACGAACGTCACGGCCTCTGGTGTTCTTTCAAAGAAAGGATTTGTGAGGTGTTCTCACAATGAATTGTTAAAGGTGCTTCCAAGCAAAGGCATCACGCAGAGATGCAATCGTATTATCTTTATTTATGATAGATCAAAGAGAAAGAAATACTTGGCATGAAAGCATTCATGCCTGCATGTAAGAGAGAAATAAAATAAAACAAGCTAGCATAACATGACTAAAAGAAGGACTAAGAGCTAGGAGAGTAGAAATGGAGACTAGAAGCTGAACTTAGAACTAGAACAAAGAGCAGCCCCTCGTGCAGAGGTATTTATGGGGGGTCTTGGCCCCTCCTTGACCATAAAACACTTTCACCAATGGGGCTGTGGGTCCGAGACCCTTGGCTCATCAGTGGAAGCAAAGAAGCCTCTTTGCCTCCATCTGATGACCCTTTTGGGGAACTGCCAATGGCTGGCACTAATCATCTAACAATTCCCCTTCTTGCCAGCCAATGACAGGGACCAGTGAATGTGTGTGAGGGGCGAGCAGGTGTCATTGACATGCATAAAAACATTCAGAAGGCCAAACACAAACGCTTACACAGAAGGTTGTGCCGGTCAATGGGAACAGGCTTGGTAAACAGATCAGCTATCTGGTCAGCTGTATTACAGTGCTCAACATGTATAAAACCCCTTTTGGTAAGCTGCCTGACATTTTCGTAGCGTATGTCTATATGGCGAGATCTAGATCCTACTGCATAAGCCTCTGAGATTGCAATGGCAGCTGTGTTGTCCTCTAGAATTTGGATGGGCAGAGGGGGAGATGCCCAGATGCTTGTTATCAGCTCATTGAACCAAGTCAAATCATTGGCCGTGTCTGACAGGCTGGCAAATTCAGCCTCGGCCGTGGAGCAAGAAATAAATTTTTGCTGCCTAACATTCCAATGTACTGGGCAGCCATTTAGCAATATGAGGAAACCAGAAGTGCTCCGTCTAGTTTTGGTGTCGCCAGCCCAGTCTGCGTCTGAGTAAGCGGAGAGCTGGGCCGTCTTCCCCTTCTCTGGTTCTAGCATAAGGAGAGCATCAGCTGTGCCCTTTAGGTATCTAAGCACCCTTTTAACAGCAGTCCAGTGGAATTCCTTTGGGTGTTCCACATGCCTGGACAATAGATTCACAGCTAAAGCTATGTCAGGTCTGCTCCAGTTGCTGATGTATAGCAAGGAGCCAATCACAGATCTGTAAAGCGTGTTATCTGTGAACTCAGGACCGTCCTTATGGGTGTGGTTGTAAAAGTCGCTTTGCATTGGGCTATGCGTAGGATTAGATTCTGTCATTTTGCATTTGGCCAGTAATTCCTCTATCTTTTCTTTTTGAGATAGAGCGAACCCCCCTTTAGTGGCCAAAATATGCACACCCAAGTACTTGTCAACCCGCCCCAAAGACTTCAGAGTAAACTTTTCTTCCAGGGCCTTGGCAAATTCATCACACCCTTTCTTGTTAGGCCCTACATATAATAGATCGTCCACATAAACTAACACCCGTTCTGTGGTACCCTTGGAGTTGCGTGTGAAAACACATTGGTCTGCATGAGATGTATGGAAACCAACTCACTCTAAATTCTTTCTAAGACAGTCATACCATAATTTCCTTGACTGCTTAAGACCATATAACCCTTTGTGAAGCAACCATGTATTTCCCCCTTCTTGCTGGTAGCCAGGTGGGGCCCTCACGTAGATCTGCCGGTCCAAGTTGGCGTGGAGGTAAGCCGTCTGGATGTCGAATTGGAAGACTTCTTCTCCCAGAGCGGCTGCAGTCACGAGGGCGGCCTTGACGCTCTCTGCCCGGACGGTTGGAGAGTAAGTCTCCGAGTAGTCCTCCATATAACGCTGAGCGAAGCCCTGGGCTACCAAACGGGCTTTATACAGGTAGAGGCCATTGGCAAGTGGTTTTGCCTTGTAAACCCACCTTGTGCCAATGACTTTCCTCTCCTTTGGAGGTTGTTGGGGGGTGAAGACCTTAAGTTGTTTTAAGCTCTGCATTTCCTTCTCCATCGCGAGCTGCCATTTCTCCTGCTCTTCGATGGGCAGCTCCTGGATGTCAGAGAAGGATTTTGGGGTGACCACAACGCTGTTGACAGACGCTATGTGGCCAATGTCAATTCTCTTTGGCGGGACCCCCTTGTTGGACCGCTTTGACCTCCTTACCTTCTGCCACTCACCGCTCTTTTCTTCCGTGGGTCTCTGAGGCATCGCTGGGGGTGAAGACGGTGTGTCTTCCTCCATGGGACTGGATGCATCTTCGTCTTGTTCCTCACTTTCGTCGGTGGCAGGATACGAGGTCGCCTCTGATGATGTCGCGGTCAGTGTGTCCTTGCTGGGTCGGTTGGCATATGGGCTCAGATCATTTGAGTGGATCTGAGTCCAATTGGAATCCTCTTCGAAAGAGGCAGATTGGGAAGTCACAGGCCTGCTCCCTTCTCCCAGGAAACGATAGGCCTTGGAGCCAGGAGCATAGCCCAAGAACCTTAGTCTCTGGGAAACAGGTTTCCCCTTCTTCCGCAGCTGCTTGGGGATATGTACCCATGCATAGGTACCAAACACGCGCAAATGTGCCAGATTTGGTTTCCTACCGTGAACCAGGAAATATGGGGTCTGGTTCACAACACTGCTCCAGGTGCGGTTTAAAGTGTAATTGGCATAATGAATTGCCTCCCCCCCAGTATGATTCTGCGACACCCGCGTCTGCAATCAGACTACGCATCATGGTTTGCAGGATTCCATTCCTTTTCTCAGCTACACCATTTTGCGACAGGGTGAATGGTGCAGTTAGAAAATGGCGGATGCCCTTATGCCTTACCCAGTCCTGGAACTTCTGAGACATGAACTCAGCCCCGCGATCGCTCTGCAATTGTGCGATCTTGGTTTTGTACTGGGTCTCTACGAAGTTGTACAGCGACTTTATGGCGTCAAAGGCTTCAGACTTCTCTGTGAGAGTATACACGTGACCGTAACGTGAAAAATCATCAACGGCAGTGAGAAAATACCTTTTCTTTCCTAGGGATGGTGTAAAAGGCCCAACCAAATCAACATGTACTAGTTGGTAAGGGAATTGAGTCTTACGGGATGACACCTTTGGTATAGGAGCAGCCTTCCTCTTTGTTTTCTTGCAAATGGCACAGTCCAGAAACACGTCACAGTCCTTGAGCTGGACTCCCTCAGCAAACTCTCCCATCTTTTTAACTACAGGGAAGCTTGCATGTCCTAGCCTTCTGTGCATGAGGTGGACGCACTTATTGTGAATTGGGTTTCCCATTGACACTCTCTTGGCTCTTGTTGCTTTGAGTGTTGCTGTAGGTGCCTGCTGAGATTCAGGCTCCTTGCCCACACTGCCTTTGGAAAGCCTTGGGGCAGGTTGTGGTGCCTTGGGAGAAAAATATGGCAAGCCATTTATTATTGTAATATTTCCAATGACCTTCTGGTCTCGGGTGACATGACCTCCCCCCTTGCGAAATAGGACTTCCACTTTGTCATCGTCACACAATTTGGTGATGCTCAAAAGGTTGTTGGCTATGGAAGGCGCGTGCAAGACACCTTCAACTTTCCCAAGTCCAGGTACAGAAACAAAACCCTCCCCAACAACTAAAGCAGTATCACCGTTTGCAACCTTGACAGATGAGGTAATTTTCTTTAACCTTTTAAAACCTTGACTCATATTAGTAATGTGAGAAGAAGCTCCAGAGTCCAGTAACCATAAGTCAGTGGAGCTATCAGCCTTTGTTGTGGGGGTGAGGGAACAAGTATGCAGTGAATTTCCCTTGCCCCTGCCACGCCCCCTTCCTCCCCCTTTGCCTCTTACTTGATTGGGACCACGTTTAGGGGCTTGATGTTGATGGGGGCAGTCTTTCTTGAGGTGCTCCTCAGAGCCACAGATGAAACATTTAAGCAGAGCATTAATTTGCTCTGAGTTGTGGCGCCCCCTTCTGGCTTGCTGAGTGGCGACTCTAGCGTATTCTCCAGCATTTCTCCTTCTCCGATCTTCTTCAATCAGTCTCCCTGTGAGGTAGGACAGATTTATGTCTTCCCTCTTGACCGCTTCGAGTGAAACAATGAAATTGCTCCAACTCCTGTCTAGAGAAGTAAAAATTATGGAGAGCATGCTCACATCAGACACAGGAAAATCTCTGGAAATCAATTCTGCCCTGAGTGCCTTTAATTTTGCAAGATATTCAGGCATGCTGGCACCAAATTTCAGTTTGGTTGTATAGAGCTCAGTTGTATATCTGGTGATGGAACCAATGGTATCGCTGTTGAATAATTTATATAACAGTTCCCAGACCTGAGCAGCTCTGAGACCAGCTGGGATGCTAGGGAACAAGTTATTGTCCAGGGAACTGAGTAGAGCAGAATAAGCCTGCAAGTGTCGCAGCTCTTCTTGACGTCCCCATGGGGGAGGGGGTGGTTTTCGAACCATTTGTAGAATCCCATTCTTTAAGAGATATAGCTGTATATCTTTACTCCAACTGCTATAATTTTCTCCCGCTAGTTGCAGTTTTTTAAAATCTCTAGGAAGGTCTGTGGCTAGAAACTCGGACCCATATTCAAAAAATTCTGAAACGTCCATTGATGTAAAAGGAAGCGGAAAAATGCTTACTCCTGAAGTTGTTCCTTCATTGAATCCTTCAGTGAAAGGGGTCCCTCTAGTGGTCGAGGAGGGAATCCTTTCTTGATTATTTATTGACTCCAGATGGGCATGCCCGGAGACCATGTGACCCGGGGGAGGGCGTTGTTCAGGGTTTCTCCCTTCTTCCCATGAGGCATTGGGGGGGCGGAGCCCAGATTTACCAGCCCGGGGTTGCTTCAATGGATCCTCCCGAGAATTAAAACCACATGGATTTTCATCATTGCCTGGCTTGCCTTGAGGAGCCCATTTCTGGTCCTGAAGACCTGAAGAGAAGGTGGGAGGCCGCGGGGGTTGATTGTTGGGAGGCTGCAGGCTGGATTCCCCCCGGCAGTTGGGCCCTGGGGAGAGGATGGGAGGCCTTGGGGGGGGTGGGCACCCCCGGCGTCTGTTTGGCCGCTGTCTTGCTGGCCTCAAAGGCAGTGGCCAGAGCTTGCATGGCTGTCTGGAGAGCCGTTGTAACAGTTTTGGCTGGACAGACATCATTGCTATCATAGCATTTTAGGCTTTGTGGTGGGGAAAACTCAGGATCTTGCATGCTGTCTTGGCTGGAAGCCAGGGATTGCATGTCATTTCTGCTGTATGCCAGGGACTGCTGGCTATTTTGGTTGGAAGCCAGGGACTGCTGACTTTCCAGACTTAAAGAAATCAAGTCTTTGTTAGACCGTGTGGGCTTACAGGGGGCGGCCATCTTGGTTCCTGTTCCAGACCACGTGGGCGGAACCATCTTGTTTCTGCTTGCCCCAGGAAGTTGTAGCTCACGGCTGGGAGGGGGGTTTGCGCCAAAAGCCCTGGGGTCCCGGGGTCACTAAGGGTGGCAGGCGCCATATTTGGGAGCCTCGTGGTGTCTAGGGAGAGACTCACCAGGGTTTCTGAGGCTTCGGTTTCCTGGGCTGCCTTCCCCCTCCCTTTCCCCTGCATTGCAAGGATCTCTTTAAGCAGCTCTTCACGTTCCTGTGCAGTCAGTTTACTCACGCGGCGTTTGGTTTCAGCCAGGTCCGTCTCTGCAGCATCTGAGCAGTCTTGGACAGTCTGCAAACCTTGTATGCTCTCCTCTGTGGCATTCAGTTGTAGAGAGGCATGTGAAGGGGTCCTGGACGCTCTGCTGGATCCTCTGATGGAATGAAGGTCATTTGCGCTCTCATCTGCAGCTGAGGTTGCTTCAGGGACTGGTCTTGGATGTAGGCAGGGAGGCTGTCTTCGATCGATGACTTCTGGTCACGATAGTAGAAGTCCTGCCATCTGTTATAAATGGATTGGAGCTGGGCCTTTCAGACATCTTGTTGGCTAGTTCCTGGCTGGCTTGGAAGCTTTCCTTTAAACCATCCTCTGGCTACCAACTTGTGAGGTGTTCTCACAATGAATCGTTAAAGGTGCTTCCAAGCAAAGGCATCACGCAGAGATGCAATCATATTATCTTTATTCATGATAGATCAAAGAGAAAGAAATACTTGGCATGAAAGCATTCATGCCTGCATGTAAGAGAGAAATAAAATAAAACAAGCTAGCATAACATGACTAAAAGAAGGACTAAGAGCTAGGAGAGTAGAAATGGAGACTAGAAGCTGAACTTAGAACTAGAACAAAGAGCAGCCCCTCGTGCAGAGGTATTTATGGGGGGTCTTGGCCCCTCCTTGACCATAAAACACTCTCACCAATGGGGCTGTGGGTCTGAGACCCTTGGCTCATCAGTGGAAGCAAAGAAGCCTCTTTGCCTCCATCTGATGACCCTTTTGGGGAACTGCCAATGGCTGGCACTAAACATCTAACAGGATTGTCTGTGGCCAGGACCGGGGCAGGATTGACCCGCCGTGATGAGAAAGAGGTTGCAGGTTCGCTGCCTTCCAAGGCTCCCGTCTGCTCTCTGGGGTAACGTCTCCCCCAAAGGCCCAGGCTGAAGCCTCTTCTCTACAGGGCTTAGCTCCCTCTCCTGATCCGGGAGCGGCTCAGCCCAGACGTAACAGAGGCGGAAGGGGCACCTCGGACCCCTGCCTTGATCTCTTTGTGGAAAACAAAAAGATTGGCTATGGTTTTTCGATGCCCAGGTGAGCAGAGGGTCAGCAGAAAGCGTTAAGATCGTTGGCGGTTTTAGGATGAGAAAGGGTATAAAAGGTTGGGACTGGACCCGATTGATTTGCCACTGGCCTAAGGCTGTCCTTACTGGAACTGCTATGTCGCTGGACCTCATTGCAAAGGGTTTTTAACGTAAGTGATGCTTATGTGTCTGTTCCAAATTACTGCTGAAATACACCTCTGGATCTTAGAGAAATGTTGTTTTGTGTTGCTATCCCTTGTCTTTTTCACTGGGTTTTTCCACAACACCTTTAAGAAAGCACTCAAGAGGGAGGGCTCTCGTCCCAACAGTCATCAGTCACTGGAGGTTTTACAGACTGGACAACCCTTTGACTGGGATGGTACAAAGTTCCTGCCTTGAGCAGAAGGTTGGGCTACACCAGGGCTAGGCCACCTCGGCTCTTTTAGGACTCCTGGACTTCAACTCCCAGAATTCCTGAGCAGCCACGCTGACAGGAAAGGGAGAGGTTTCCAAGCTGAGCCATGCTGGCTCAGGAATTCTGGGAGTTGAAGTCCGCAAGTCATGAAGGGGCCAAAGTTCCCCATGCTGGCTCAGGAATTCTGGGAGTTGAAGTCCACCAGTCATGAAGGGGCCATAGTTCCCCCATGCTGGCTCAGGAATTCTGGGAGTTGAAGTCCAGGAGTCATGAAGGGGCCATAGTTCCCCCATGCTGGCTCAGGAATTCTGGGAGTTTATTTATTTATTTATTTATTATTTAAATTTATATACCACCCTATTCCCGTAGGACTCAGGGCGGTTTACAGGGAAAATTAAAATACATAGTATACAATTCAATCAATTGAAGTCCACGAGTTATAAAAGAGCCAAGGTTGCCTACCCCTGGGCTACAAGGTGTGCACAATTCTTAGGCAAGGGAGTATTTTGACTATGTCACCAATTTCATGCATATTGGTCACCTCCAAGCTGTATAAACTCAAAGGCTTAGTGCAGGGTTCTTCAAACTTGGTCCTTTTATGACTTGTGGACTTCGAATCCCAGAACTCTTCAGCCAGTTATACTGGCTGAGAAATTCTGGGAGTTGAAGTCCACAAGTCACAAAAGGGCTATGTTTGAAAACCCCTGGCTTAGTAAGGTAAAGGTAGTCGTTTCTGACTCTAGGGGCCAGTGCTCATCTCCGTTTCAAAGCCGAAGAGCCAGGCTTGTCCGAGGACGTCTCCGTGGTCATGTGGCCGGCATGACTAGATGCCAAAGGCACATGGAACGCTGTTACCTTCCCACCGTAGTGGTCCCTATTTTTCTACTTGCATTTTTACGTGCTTTCGAACTGCTAGGTTGGCAGAAGCTGGGACGAGTAACAGGCGCTCACTCTGCTCCGCGGCAGTCGGGATTCGACCCGCCAAACTGCCGACCTTCTGATCGACAGGCTCAGTGTCCTAACCCACTAAGTAGATATAAGCATATCAGGCGATGCATATTTGTGTAGTGAGGGAGTGTGTGGCCCAAGGAGATCTTTTCCTCAGGCAAAATGAGCCAAAAAAGAAAAGAAGAGAGATTTATCTGACTGTGAAAAGTCAAAAGTTATACTTCTGGGCACTTCAGGTAGGTTACAGTTCTGGAATATGACAGCACTGGAGGATGATGGGTCCCTGGTAGCATCATGTTTGATTTTTCTCCAATCTTTGGCAGTTAATGTGCGTCTTTCCTCCCCCCCCAGCATGTTTCTCGCAGCCATGTTGACTCTTTGCAACAAAAGGTTTGAGGGTTCTGTGATGGGGCCCCAATATCTTAGCAATTTCAAGAGGGCTGCGTCCCCTCTGAAAGACTTTTTGCAATGTTTGACTTTTCAGAGTCAGTTAAATCTCTTCGGCCCATTTTGCCTGACCGGGGGGGGGGAAGCTGCCTAACAATTGTGCGCACCTATAGTGTGTTGGCCACACCCTCTCCTCATGACACAAATACACATCACCTGATATGCTTATATGTACTAAGCCTTCAGGTTTATACAGCTTGGAGGTGGACAATATGCATGAAAATGAGGACATGGTCAAAATACTCCCTTGCCTAAGAATTGTGCACACGGTGTAAAGACACACACACACACACACACACACACCCGAAAGGTCCCCTTGTAGCCCTGTGACTCTCTAAGCGTGGCCAAGATGGCTCCTGAAAGGAAAGACGCTCGGAGCCAGCCTGATCCGCCCACCCTCCTTCTTCCTCTGGGCTTATCACCCACCGTGTTGTTGTGATTCAGGGTCAGCCTGTGGGTTCAGCAGTTGGGTCGGACGACTCAGAGGAGGAGGAGGGGGGTGTTGAAGACCTTGCTGAGGGGGTTGAAGATCTTGCTGATGAGAGCCCTCAGCCAGGCCCCTCCCACTTGGTCACCACGGAGACCCAGCTGTGTGAGCCTGACAGCGTGGATGAAGATGACCCACAGCTGGCCCTGTTCAAGGACGCCCAACGCAGGAGGCAGTCAATTAGGAGCAAACAGAGGAAGGCAGTGGGGCTTCTCGGAAGGAGGCAGAGAGAAGCCACGCCCTGAACTCTATATAAGGGGAATGTGTGGGGAGGGCTGGTTTGCTGAAGGCACCCGCTTGGATAGTTCGTGTTTCTTAAAGCTCCTGTTTCTTGGTTTGTCTTGTTCCGTTTGTTTTTGTGGTAATAAATTTGGCAGGCGTAATTCCAGCCTCTTGCCTTCTTGAAAAAGGGGTTGTCCCTGCCTTTTCTGCAGGGCCGGTAGCAGGCTGGTATAGAACACGTGTGTCCCCAGAAGGCCCAAACCACGTGGGGCAACTGCACCCTGACAGAGGCAGGATGCAACCTATTGATCAAGCCTTCCAAAGATGCTGTTTTCAAGAGTCAGCTGGACTCTCGTTGTTTGAAAACGTTTCGCTTCTCAGCCGAGAAGCTTCTTCAGCTCTGACTGGATGGTGGGGAACGGAAAGACCTGTGCATTGGGGAAACGAAAGAACGACCTCGCAAATGAAGGGCACAAACCCATCGGGAAAAAGATCCAGCACCTCCATCTTCCTTTCAAAGACGAAGGCCGCTCTTTCGAAGGCAGCGAAGTCCACATTCTGGCCAGGGAGGACCACCGGTATGAAAGAGGGATCCAAGAGGCCATCTATGTCTAAAATGAACGCCCCTCCCTCAAGAGAGGGGGAGGGATACGACCTCATCCAGTCTACAAGACAAGTCCTTTCAGCCCTTCCGAGAAGGCCCCACACCCATTTGCACACTCAGGTGATCCTGAGGACAGGGATAAACCTCACAGGTCGCTTTAACGACTCACTAAAAGGAGGCAAATGACCAGCTCTCTGCAAGGAGTATAAATCCTTCCCTTCCCCACCATCCAGTCAGAGCTGAAGAAGCTTCTTGGATGAGAAGCGAAACGTCTTCAAAGGAAAAACAAGGAAGTCCAGTGGCCTCGTGAAAAAGCCCCTTTGGGTGCTTGACCTTTGGGATAACTGTGACCTGGATGACAGAATCTCCATTCCTAGTGATCAAGCAGGTTTTATTGATCCTTTCCCATTCACAGAAACGTGAGGGGGGGGGGTGTCTGGCCCTTTCTTCCCTCAGGGCACAATGTTCATCTCGGAAGGCTTCGGGGCCACCTCGGCCGGGCAGCTTCTCCCGATGGGGTCTCTGAAGGCCACGTGGATTGCAACCTTCCCTGAGCCAGCAAGACCCCTAGCCAGGTCCACGAAAGGGGAGCCGAGAACACGAAGGCACATCTGCACAGGGGGCCGAGTTAGGAGGCAGGACCGGCTGAGCTTCTGAATGGGGAGAGGTCAACAAGCCAACCCCACAGGGGACAGCTTGGCTTGATGACCCCAAATCCCTCAAGGTCGCTGGTGGCCAGAGCCGACACGACTTGCTTGGTAGGAGAGGTCCATCCGCAGAGCCTCGAGGGTCCATTCGTGGTCAGGCCTGGCTGGTGATCTTCTCAGAGGCCCATCTGCGCTCCGAGCCTTGCCCAGCCATCGGTGGAGAGGAGAAGGGTGGGGCTGGGGGCACTCGTGAACCCTGAAGGTGGGATGAAGCTTAGAGGGTCATCCCCCCCCAGCCCACCCGCTGCCCCAGCTTCTGCACAGCCCGCCTTCCCGGGCCAGAGCCCAGCTACGGCTGGGAGTACTCCTGGGTGAACTTGGCGTGGAATTGGCTCAGCTTCTGCAGGAGGGTCTCCAGCTTCTCCTCGGGAGGCAAAATGGTCATTCTGGGATGGAGAGAACGAGAAGAGAAACTGTGTGGAAAGGGAGGGAGGGAGGAAGTGAGGGAGGGAGGAGATTATGGAGGAAGGAAGGAAGGAAGGAAGGGAGGGAGGGAGGGAGGGAGGGAGGGAGGGAGGGAGGGAGGGAGGAAGGAAGGAAGGAAGGAAGATTATGGAGGATGGATGGAAGGAAGGACATTATGGAGGAAGGAAGGAAGGACATTATGGAGGAAGGGAGGGAGGGAGGGAAGAAGGAAGGAAGGAAGGAAAGAAGGAAGGAGATTATGGAGGAAGGAAGGGAGGGAGGGAGGGAGGGAGGGAGGGAGAGAGGGAGGAGATTATGGAGGATGGATGGAAGGAGATTATGGAGGAAGGAAGGATGGATGGATGGAAGGAAGAGGATAAGGAAGGAAGGGAGTGAGGGAGGAGATTATGGAGGAAGGAAGGAGGAAGGAAGGAAGGAAGGAAGGAAGGAAGGAAGGAAGGAAGGAAGGAAGGAAGGAAGGAAGGAAGGAAGGAAGGAGGCTATGAGAGTACAGGTAGTCCTCAACTTATAACCATTCATTTAGTGACCTTTTGAAGTTACAACCGCCCGGAAAAAAGGGGCTTTTGACTGTTTTTCACACCTACAACCATCACAACATCCTGGGACAGAGACCACAGAAGTCCCCCCCCCAGGAAGGGCCGAAGAGGGGCTTACCTGAAGTGGAAGGTGCCTTCTCTCTGGCCAAAGCCGCTGCCGGGCACCACGCAGATGCCCGTCTCCTCCAGCAGTCTGAGGCAGAAGAACATGTCGGGCGCCTGGCCCTGGGCCTGCAGGAGGAGACCGGGGGGGGGGGAGGAACCGGGTTCAACCGCAAAGGCTTCGCATTTCAGCTCCAGCGCTCGGTCCCGCATCTTTTACGGCTCAAGCATTAGAAGTAAGGTTGCAGGGGGAGTCAAAATAGCAGCAGCTCTACGGAAAAGCTGCTTTCTCAAGAGGCCACTGGATGTGGTTTCCCCCTTTTCCTTTGCAGAGTCCGCTTTATTTGCATATTTGCCCCCAACAATCTGGGTCCTCATTTTACCGACCTCGGAAGTCAACACCGAAGCGGTCAGGATCGAACTCCTGGCGGTGGGCAGAATTAGCCTGCAATGCTGTGCTCTAACCACTGCACCACCAAGTCAAAACCGCGCCCTTGAAGCCCCATCCCCTTGTAACACTTGGATCGTGCCACAGCCATCTTGACTTTTTTGACCCTTGTGAGCACGTAGCCTTGTGTCCCACCCTCACTGAGCAGAAGGTGGGGCCGGACCTTGCCCACCTGACCCAACCCTTCCCTCCCTCCCTTATTTTCCCAGCCAGGCAAGCAAGCTCCTCCTCCCGGTCCCTGCAGCGTGCACATCCACCTACACACACACACACACACACACACACACGTCTCTGCAAAGGCCGGACCTGTGGAATGCCCGCCTTACCTTTGCTTCCAGCACAGCTCGAGCGGGCAGCTCGATCCGGGGGAAAGCATACATGGCGCCCTGCACGGGGTTGCAGTGGATCCCGGGGGCCCGGTTGAAGATCTCCTCGGTCAGCCGGGCCTTCCTGGCCAGAGCGCCCAGGACAGCCGCCTTTTCCTGCAGGCAGGTAGGGGGACAGGTGAGGAGGGCGCACAATCGCACTTAGCCCCGCCACCACACTGGTGTTTAATGCCCACTGCCCGACACACACATTGGATTTAGCCGCTCCGAGGCCCCCTTTTGAGCAGTGTGTTGGGGGAACCCACTAATGGCGGCCTGGCTAGCTAAACCAGGGGTGTCCGGTCTTGCAACTTTTAGACTGGTGGGCTTCCGTTCCAAGAATGAGGTTACCTACTTGGGTCATGAAACGACTGCAAGCAAATAACCAAGCTCAGAGGGCATAAGGACACCCAAAGTTGTCCTCGTCCTCTCCTTCCTCCTCCTCCTCCTCCTCCCTGCAAACCCCCCTCCATTCTAGCACTGATGATGTTCCCTAGTTGGGTCATGAAACGTCTGCAAGGAAACGACCAAGCCAAGAGAGCAGCAGGGACCCCACATTCCTCCTCCTCCTCCTCTTCCTCCTCACACAAAAAGCCTCCCGCATTCTCTTCGTCATTTTGCCTGGATGCATTTAACTAATTTCTACGGCCTTTCAATCTCATAATCAGGTCTGAGCAGCGAGCGAAGACGTTAAAAAAACCCGCATCCAAATTAATTCAAAGAAATGAAGTGTCCCGGACGAGGCGCCAAGAGCCCCTGCAGGCGGGGAGGACATCTCCCGTTCCAGGCACACAGGATGGGCTCCGTTTCTGGACAAAATGTTCCGATTTCTCCCTCTGGGGCCGCGTGTTCCCGTGGCAGGGGACCCCCTTTCTCCAGACGCTGCTGTGCCAAAGGAACACCCAGCAAAGCAGAAACGGTGCCCAGCTTCAGCCGACGTCATGGCTGCCATCTTGACTTTTTTGCCCCCCCCCGCATGGTGGCAGATGCAGGGGGTGGTGGTCAAAAAAGGCAAGATGGCAGCCGCAAGCCGTGCGGGTTTTTTAATTATGCGGGCTTCCCTCCGAGTAAGCGCTGCCTTGACCCAGGTGAAGCTACGCAGATTTCAAAGAAAAGTTCAAATCTCACACCGTGCATTACACAGGTGGTCCCTGACCTACGACGATTCATTTAGTGACCGTTCAGCATTACATCACTGAAAAAAGTGACTTATGACCGCTTTTCACACTTACGACCATTGCAGCATCCCCAGGGTCACCTGATCAAAATTCACTGACTCGTGCTTATGACGGTCGCAGTGTCCCAGGGTCATGTGATCCCCTTTTGAGACCTTCTGACAAGGAAAGTCAATGGGGAAGCCAGATTCACTTAACAACCACATTAGTAACTTAAAAAGTGCAGTGATTCACTTAACAACTGTTGCAAGCAAGGTCGCATAATGAGGCAAATGTCTCACTTAGCAACAAATTTGGGCTCCGTTGCGTATCTGCCACTATCCCCATTCTCATGCCCTCTAGACCTGTGGGTTGACAATATCCACAATCCTCAGAGGATGCTAGCTGGGCATGATGGGTTTTGTAGTTCAGAGATCTGGAAGGTCTAGGACTCAGAAGGGCCAACATAAAAAACCCAATAAGGGTAAGTCCTCAACGTATGGCCACGATTGGGATCAGAATTTCCATTGCTACATGAAGTAGTCGTTAAGCGAGTCACGCCCAATTTTACCATCTCTTTTTTTTGCCACAGTCGTTAAGCGAAGCGTTGCAGTTGAATCGTGGATGACTCCGCTTGTCAAAAGTCAGCTGGGAAGGGACACTGGAGCTTTTGCAAATCTCTGCCGGTTGCCCAGCAGCCGAGTTTTGATCACGCGTGGATGCCGCGACGGTCGTAAGTGCGAGGATTTGTGTCACCTCACTTTTGTCAGAGCGGTTGTCGTAACTCTGAGCGGTTGCTGAACAAAAGGCCGTAAGTTGAGGTCTACCTTCCATGGCATCCAGCGGAAGTTCTGGATCAGGGGCGCCCCACTGCCCCCCTGCCTCTTCTGGGCTCACCTGGCTGAACTGCTGGTAGGAGGGGTCTCCTGGCTGGGGCCGGTTGACCACGGCGTCCAGGAGAATCTGGCCAGTCACGGGAGGGCATAAGCGGACGGAGACCAGCTTGGTCAGCTGTTGCTGGACAGCCGGGTCCATATTAATCACCTCCATGTAGCCTCCACGGAAGCCACACCTGGCAAGGTAAGAGAAGAGGAGGCGGGCCTTAGAGGAAGCTCCTGCCCTTCCCCGTCCCACCAGCAGGGGGAGGCAAAGTCAAGAAGGAAAGCCTAAGGTGGTTTTTCCAAAAGGAAAATGGATTTCCTTAGGGTTTGTTTGTTTCTTTGAAAACTTTTCGCTTCTCATCCAAAAAGCTTCTTCAGTTCTAACCGAAGAAACCTCCTGGATGTTAGAACTGAAGAAGCTTCTGGGATGAGAAGGGAAACGTCTTCAAAGAAAAACAAGATAGTCCAGTTGCTTCCTGAAGAAGCACCTTCGGGATAACTGCCACCTGGATGACGGAGAATCTCCAGTGACTTTCTTGGTTGTTGATTTTTTCTTTGAAAACTTTTCGCTTCTCATCCAAAAAAGCTTCGCTCCTTCTAACATCCAAGAGGTTTCTTCGGTCAGAACGGAAGAAGCTTCTTGGGTGGGAAGCAAAATGCCTTCGAAGAGAAAGCAAGAACGTCCGCTTCTCTTTTGTCCAATTGCCAGGTGACTGCCATGCTCGCCACCGAAGAAGCCTCTTAGATGCTAGAACCGAAGAAGCTTCCTGGATGAGAAGCAAAATGTTTTCACGGGAGAAAGAAAAAAACCCAAGAAAGTCCAGTTGCCTTTTGGAAAAAGCCCTTTGGGGACAACCGTGACCGGGATGACGGAGGATTTCCAGAGACCTCAAGAAGGAAAAAGTTCAGAGAAGAGCAACTAAGATGATCCAAGGCCTGGAGGCTAAAACATAAGAAGAACAGCTGCAGGACTTGGCTTTGGCCGGTCTAAAGAAAAGAAGAAACAGGGGAGACACGATAGCAGAGTTCCAGTATTTGAGGGGCTGACAGAAGGGAGAGGGGGAGGGGGGCCATGTTATTCCCCAAAGCACCAGAGGGAAGGACGAGAAACAACGGTTGGAAACTCATCAAAGAGAGAAGCAACCTGGAATTAAGGAGAAGCTCCATCACTGGAGGGTTTTAAGAAGAGGCTGGACAGTCACCTGTCTGAGACGGTACAGGTTCTCCTGCTCGAGAGGGTGGCTGGACTAGAAGACCTCCAAGGTCCCTTCCAGCTATTCTGTTCTGTTCTATTTCCTATTCCATTCCATTCCATTCCATTCCATATTTTCTATTCTGTTCTATTCTATTCTATTCTATTCTATTCTATTCTATTCTATTCTATTCTATTCTATTCTATTCTGTTATTGTTCTAGTCTATTATTAACCTATCCTATCCTATCCTATCCTATCCCATTCCAAATTATTCTATTCTATTCTATTCTATTCTATTCTATTCTATTCTGTTCTGTTCTGTTCTGTTCTGTTCTGTTCTGTTCTATTTCCTATTCTATTCTATTCTATTCTATTCTATTCTATTCTATTCTATTCTATTCTATTCTATTCTATTCTATTCTATTCTATTCTATTCTATTCCATTCCATTCCATTCCATTCCATATTTTCTATTCCATTCCATTCCATTCCACTCCACCCCACCCCACCCCATCCCATCCTGGAAAGCCAACCCAGCCCAGCTACTCACTCGCCCATGAAGCCTTTGGAGATGGAGTGGAAGGAGGCCAGCTCCAGGCTCTCCGAATACTTGGGGCCCATCTCAAAAAGCACCTTCTTGAAGGAGTGGAACTTGGAGCCCTCGGCGTAGACGTTGTCCTGGTAGACCTGGGGGGGGGGGGAAACCAGGTGGCTGGGAGGCTGCGGGGAAAACGCAGCTGGGCAGGGGAAATGTGAACCCACTTAAGTCCCCGGGCTTCTTTCCAGATGTTTTCAATTACAGTTCTCCTCATCGTCCTTGACCGTGCCGATTGGATCTGGTGGGACCCCAACATCTGCAGGGCATCACATTCACAAAGACGTGAGCCAGAACAGAGGGCCAGGAGCACGGGTGAAGCCTGACCCGGGGCACAAGTCTTCTCCCGCCTCAAGGGCCCCACCCTGCAAAGGGAAGAGTTGGGGGGGGGCAAACAGCTCTAGGGGGGGGGCAGGAGACAATTCCAAGACTGTACCTCATCAGCCATGAGGAAGAGATGCTCTTCCCAAGCAAAGCGAATGACCTCTTCGATGCATTTGCGGCTTTGGACCTGACCTGCAGAGAAAGGAGAGGAGGGCGGGGGGGGGGAGAGGTTGAATGAAGCAGCCCTCGCAGAGAAGGAGCCCGGGGCTGGGAACAGCGGGAAAAGGGAAACAACCCCCCCCCCCAGATGGGTCTTTGCCAAGGGGTCAGTTTAATGGTCAAACGGCCAAGCGCTGAGTCTTCTGAAGAAAGGCCTCACCCCACAAAAGGGGCTGAAGTGCAGGGCCGGGGGGGGGGGCTTCCGGCCTTGGCTGTTTTCTAGGGAACATCATCAGTGCTAGAAGGTGGTGGAGTTTGCAGGGAGGAGGAGGGGCAGGGGAATGGGGAGAGGGAGGACTGTAGGGTCCCTGGTGCTCTCTGAGCTGGGTGGTTTTGTTGCAAATGTTTCATTAACTGACTAGTTAACATCATCAGTGCTAGAGGGGAATGGAGTTTGCAGGGAGGAGGAGGAGGAGGAGGAGGAGGAGGAGGAGGAGGAGGAGGAGGAGGAGGAGGAGGAGGAGGAGGAGGAGGAGGACTGTAGGGTCCTTGGTGCTCTCTGAGCTGGGTGGTTTCGTTACAGATATTTCATTCCTCTAAACCAGCGTTTCCCAACCTTAGGAACTTGAAGATGCGTGGACTTCAACTCCCAGAATTCACGTTCCTAAGGTTGGGAAACGCTGCTCTAAACAGCGTCATCCTTGCTAGACTGAAGAACATCAGGATCGACGCAGAGACCACATAACCCACACCAGGGCTCTGCAACCTGGACAACTTTCAGAGTGCTGGACTTGAGCTGGTGGAGGAATTCCGGCAGCTCCAGTCCACAAGTCCTCGTCAAGGTTGCAGAGCCCTGACCTAAACTAGCCATGAAACATCTGCCAGAAAACATCCAGACTCCACCGGCACCAAGGCCTGGCCCACCCAGGTGAACCCAGACCTTTTCAAGAGCGGCAGCATCTCCTGGCTTTGGATGACCTTGCTGGGCTGGTTTTTTTCTAACGCACATGAATTTCCAAGCGGGCTTTGATAACGCCCCCTTGAGAGACTCTTGAATAAACTTGGCTCCGAGGCTGTTTACAAAGTCCCCTGCGCTGAACTTGGTGCTGACCGACTCAGTTCTGCTTCTTCTCCGTCTCGGCAGATGTCAAGAGTGGTGGTGGGGCTCCTGTCAGCTCACCCCTCCCGTCCCAGGACGAGTGACGGCCTGAACAGGAGGGCGCCCGTCTCCTGCGAAGGGCCCCGAGGGAAAGCCAGGGGGAAGTCAAGAACCAGGCGGCCGTGCTGGGATGGCCCGAAGGGGCTCTTCTTACAAGCTAGATTTTTCCACCACGCTAACCTAGTTACAGGTAGTCCTCGACTTACGACCAACATTAAACCCAACATTTCTGTTGCTGAGCAAGGCAGTCGTTCAGTGACCTTCCTTGCCACCGTTGTAAAGTGAATCAACACAGTTGTTAAGTGAATCCGGCTTCCCCATTCTCAGAAGGCCGAGAAAGGGGATCACGCAACCCCGGGACGCTGAGAATGTCATAAGTACGAGTCAGTTGCCAAGCACCCAAATTTGGATCACGTCGTCCTGGGCATGCGGCAACGGTCGTAAGCGTGAAAGATGATCAATAAGTCACTATTTTCAGTCACTAGATCAGGGGGTCTTCAAACTTGGCCCTTTGGTGACTTCTGGACTTCAGTTCCCAGAATTCCTCTGCCAGGCATGTGTGCCTGGCTGAGGAATTCTGGGAGTTGAAGTCCACAAGTCATCAAAGGTCCAAGTCTGAAGACCCCTGCACTAGATGAATGATTGTTAAGTCAAGGACTACCTGTACATGAAATCATGGTTCATTTTCTTTGTTTGCAAATGTAGCCCACCATGGTTTGTTTGTGGTCCAAGGTAGTGTGTGAACACAGGCAGGATTTGTGTTGTGCAAAGAAAGCTGACACACCTGGTGTCTTCTGGGGTTGCTCTGAGAGATTATATCCCTCTTCTGCTACTCTTGAAAGTTCCCACTTTCACCCCCTCAAAGTACCCGTGGTCTTGTGGACCTCCTGGGAGCAGAAGAGAAGGACAGAGAGACCCAAACCTTCCAGGAAAGGCAGCCCCCTCCCCTGGCTGGGGGGAGACAGTCTATGAGGTCCTCGTCCCCTTGACTGTCCCCCCTTCCAGTCCAGGACCTTCCTAACAACGACGTCTTGACTTCTGCAGGACATCGGGACCAACAGAGGCAAGGACCACGTAAGGTGTTCCTCAGAAGCTGGTGGCTCTTGGACCACAGACAGGCGGAGCCTCCAGGGAGAAACTGTGGCCCCAGTGGCCACGTTTTTGGAAAAGAGCCTTCCACATCACTCCGGCAAGGCCTAGCCAAGGCTGCCACCAGGTCCCTGCAGGAGAATCTCCCAGGAGGGCTTCTTCAGCAGAAGCTGCAGGAGAGGCCCGCAAGCTCCGTCCCCCAAAAGACGGACCTTACGGGTGGCTTGACACCACTGATGGGGTCTTCAGAGGCGCCCTCTTGCACTGCCACCCAGTGGGGCCCTACCTGTGGGATTGCCCGGGTTGATGACACAGAGGACCCGCGGTTGGCAATGTCTCCGAGCCTGGACCAGCGCCCTCCGCAGCTCCTCGGTGTTCAGAGCCCAGCAATTGTCCTCGTCCAGGTAGTAGTTGATCTGCTGCGCGTGGAGTTCGGCCAGCGTCGCTGAGTAGAGCGGGTATTGGGGGATGGGGATCATCACGCCCGTCCGGGAGGACCCCTCCCCGGAGACCAACAGCTTCAGGATGCTCTAAGGGAGAAACCCAGAGGGGAGTAGCAACACCAGCAGCGGCTCAGAACGGTTGCAGGAATCGGTAGGGCTGGTTTCATGAAGAGAAGGACCAGGGGCGACAGGAGAGCAGCCTTCCAGTATCTATTGGGGAGCCCCCTCCAGTCTGAGCAGCCCTCGCCCCCTCGCCCCCACCTGCCTGGGGGTCCTGGGCAAGGCCATCTCCCCCCCTTGGCTGCCCCACTTCTCCCAGGAGACGGGAGCGCCAGGAACAGAGACAAAGGGGGCTTTGTGTGGTGGTTGCCATGCCTGGCGCTGTCCTTGGCGAGGCAAGCTGCGAAGGAGTCCTGCCAGGGGAGGGCATTGGGGGGGCTAGCAGGAGGCCCCACAGGTGCCTCCTCGGGAGGGGCAACTCAAACGGTGGCACCTTTGGAGAGAGGAGGAGCGGGGGAGGGGGAGGAGGAGGGAAAGGAGGAAGAGGAGGGGGGGGCAACAAGGGGGAGGAGGACGGCAGGAGGAGGAAGAGGAGAAGGAGGGGGAGAAGGAGGAGGAGGAGGAAGAGGAGGGGGAGGGGAGACAAGGGGAAGGGCTGAGAGGGAGGGAAATGGTCCAGCCGGCTTTCATGGCTAAAACTAGAACTCACAATCTCCCAGGTTCTAGCCTGGTGCCCCGCTTGGGTCCCTCGGGGACAACCAACAATCCACTTTAACTTCTGAACTGCAACTCTTTTACCCCTGCTGGTTTTAGCCCCCGCTTGGCATTACTGGCTGCATTTTCTTGCTTCTCTTTTGGCATGTTTTTACATGGCGGGTTTTGGTCCTAGCACTGATGCGGTTCCCTAGTTGGGTCGTGAAACGTCTGCAAGGAAACCACCCAGCTCAGAGGGCACCAGGGACCCCCACAGTCCTTTCCTCCTCCTCCTCCTCCTCCTCTTCCTCCTCCTCGTCCTCCTCCTCCTCCTCGTCCTCCTCCTCCTCACACGTCACTCCCTTCTAGCACTGATGATGTTCCCTAGTTGGGTCATGAAACGTCTGCAAGAAAACAGCCCAGCTCAGAGGGCACCAGGGACCCCCCCCCGAGAAATCTTTCTGCCCTTCAGCCTGCTGCTATCTGAATTCACATCTCCCCCCCTTTCCACAGTGGCTCCCCCGGGCTTGGGCTCCGTACCACAACGGCGCTGCTGGCCCCCGTCGACAGGTAGATGTTCTCCGGGTTGGAGGGAATCCCCCCATCTCGGCGTTGGATGAAGGCAGCCACATCCTGACGTATGAGCTCGATCCCAGGACTGGCACTGTAGGCCCCTGAAGGGGGGAGAAGGCAGGAACAGAAAATGGGGGGGGAGGAGGAGGACTCGGCTCTGCAGCCCAGACTGGGGGGGGGCGGCGAAGGGGTTTAATGAGAGGAAGGGGAGTTTGCCGGTCCGAGCATCAACTGCATCAGGGCTGAAGGGGAAGCCCTGCAGGGGCCACGGATGGAGCATCAGGTATTTATTATTCTCTTCTATTTATAAAATAAAGGTAACTCTGGGCAGCCTATAAATTTTATGCATCAGGTAACTCTGGGGGGGGGGGCACGCCATGCTCAAGGCCACTCAGCCTGGGGAGCCCACAAATGATACCACGGTCTCATCTTGGCCTAATCGGTGGGATCGCAGGTGACGCCTACGGGGGTCCCTCGCCCCTCCTCGCCCTCCTTCAGACCCCTTGCAAAGAGGAGGGTCCGAGGCTTGGCCTTCAATCTAGCCACCCCCCACCCCAGGTCTCCAGAAGATGCTTAATCCAGAGCAACCCAAGTGGCTTTGCACGCCCCCCCCAGGCCCCCCGTAGGACTGGCCCTCCGTATAGAGGGGCCAGGAGCCAGGGGAAGCCCCCTCCCCATCTGAAAGAGGCATCTTTCTTTGCTCCAGAGCAAGGCTCTCCAACTGTGGCAACTTTAAGACTTGTGGACTTCAACTCCCAGAATTCCCCAGCCAGCATGCGCTGGCTGGGGAATTCTGGGAGTTGAAGTCCACAAGTCTTAAAGTTGCCACAGTTGGGGACCCCTGCCCCAGGTCACCAAGGAGACCATCTAGTCCACCTTGACCAGCCAGCACCGCCTACTAAAATCTGGACCTTTCCTCAATTTACAAAGAGTTCGTTTCGTGACCGTTCAAAGTTACAACGGCCCTGGGGGAAAGAAAGGATTTATCACCGTTTCTCACACTCTCGCCTGTTGCAGCATCGTCACCGTTCCCCCGATCGAAATTCCGACGCTTGGCAACTGACTCACACTTAGGACCCGTTATAGCATCGTGGGGTCATGCGATCCCCTTTTTGTGACCTTCTGATAACGGGGAAGTCGGATTCACTTAACAACCGTGGGCCTCATTTAACAACTTGCAGGGATCCGCTTGACCACTGGGGCAAGAAAGATCGTAGAACGGGGCAAAACTCACTGAACCACTGGGCGGAAATTTGGGCTCACTTCTTGGACGTAAAGCGAGGACTACTCATGCTTCCATGGAAACAGAGATCAAATTTGTTCAGAGGGATCAAATCGGAGGGTCTGGCTCTTCCCGGGGGGCTCTCAGAGGCTCAGGTGGTGGGGGAGGGAAGGAAGGACCCCCACTACAAGGATGTCCAGACACTCACCAATGCTCTGCCCTCCGCACGCGGCCAGGAGTCGCCGGGCTTTCTGCTTTGCATCTTCAGGAAAATCGGGGGAATTCAGGAGGTCGGGGTACATGCAGAGGGCGCTGACCTGTGGGGGGGGGGGGCAATTAGGGTGATGCTGCAGCCTCCCCATCGCCTCCCCATCCCCCCCCAGGTCTCACACCCGAGGGATTCGTGGGCTCTCTGCACAGACTCAGAGGCCCTCTGTTCTGGATACCGAGGCTGTGGGTCAGTCTGAGGGCCCCCCTGGCAAATGGGGACAAGCCTGACCAGGGGGAGGGTCTCTTCCCCCCCCCTCCTGGACATACCTGGCGCAAGAAGGTGATGGGCTTCTGCCCCATAGCTTGCGCATCCCCAATGTTGGCCGCAATCACTTCCGCGAAGGGCTTCTTGACGCCCTGCAAGGGGGAGATGAAAATGCTTGCTTTTGTTGCCATTTCCCTGTACTGTTAGTCCTCGACTTACGGCACTTCATTTAGTGACCGTTTGAAGTTACGAGGGGACTGGAAAAAGCGACCTATGGCTGTTTCCCACACTTACGACCGGTGCAGCCTCCCCAGGGTCACGTCATCAAAATTCAGACGCCTGGCAACTGACTCGTATTTATGACGGTCTCAGTGTTCTGGAGGGGGGGGGTGTCACGCGATCCCCTTTTGCGACCTTCTGACAAGCACAGTCCAGGGGGAGGCTGGATTCATTTAACGACTATGTTGAGACTTGACAACTGCCGTGATTCGGTGGCAAGGAAGGTGGTCAAGTGGTCCCAAACTCACTTAACAACTTAGTAATGGAAAGTTTGGGCTCAGTTGTGGATGTAAGTTGAGGACTCCGTGTGCTGGGGAATTCCAGTTTTGCTGGCTGGGGAATTCTGGGAGTCTACAAGTCTTAACGTTGCCAGTGTTGCGCCCCCCCCAATATCTGAGGGGCTGCCCCAGAGAAGAGGGGGATTATTATTATTCTCCAAAGGCCCTGAAGGCAGGACAAGAAGCAACGGAGGGAAACTCATCCAGGAGAGAAGCAACCTGGGACTAAGGAGGAACATCCTGACCATTAGAACAATTGATCAGTGGAACTACCTGCCTCCAGAAGTTGCGAATGCTCCAACACTGGAAGTTTTTAAGAAGAGATTGTCTGTAATGGCATAGGATCTCCTGCCTGAGCAGGGGGCTGGACTAGAAGACCTCCAAGGTCCCTTCCAACTGTTATTCTGACTTCCTTCCCCACCTGGCTCTGACGTGGGGGAGAAACGTAGAGGACATCAAGGTCAGCGTCCTTGAGCACCTTTGCCTGCCTCCTTATCGCCTTGGAAATGATTGCAGAGTATTTGCCTAAACGTTAAGGCGGTTTCTCGGGCGTTGATTTCGTTCCTCTGCAGGCAGAGGCACTGGTAACAGTACAGCAGAGTTGAAGGGACCTTGGAGGTCTTCTAGTCCAACCCCCTCACCCCCACCACTCAAGCAGGAGACTCTCTACCAGGAGGGTTCAACCTTGGGAACTTTAAGGATTGTGGAGAAATCCCCAGCCCTACACCATCTCAGTCAGATGGCTGTCCAGTCTCTTCTTAAAAACTTCCAGTGTTGGAGCATTCACTGCTTCTGGAGGCAGGTGGTTCCACTGGTTGATTGTCCTCACTGTCAGGAAGTTTCTCCTTAGTTCTAGGTTGCTTCTCTCCTTGACTAGTTTCCATCCGTTGCTTCTTCTCCTGCCTTCAGGCACTTTGGAGAATAGCTTGACTCCCTCTTCTTTGGGGCAGCCCCTGAGATACTGGAATGCTGCTATCCTGTCACCCCTAGTCCTTCTTTTCATTAAACTGGACATACCCAGTTCCTGCAACTGTTCCCTATGTTTCAGCCTCCAGACCCCTAATCATCTTTGTTGCTCTTCTCTGTACTCTTTCTAGAGTCTCGACATCTTTTTTACATCGTGGTGACCAAAACTGGACGCAGGATTCCAGGTGTGGCCTTACCAGTGCAGTATAAAGTGGTACTAACGCTGGACCCATCCAGTGTATCAACACTCATGGGAGGAGTTGCCTGTATAATAATGGGAATTGTAGTCCCTGCATATCTGGATGGACAGAGGTGCTGGAACAACCGCCCAGGACCAATCAACTTGGCACCTCGCAGCCTTCAGCTGCTCTGAGGGGTCAGGCCAGGCTCATGCCAGGAAACCAGGCACCCAACTGCCTCCACGTCTAGGTCAGTCTCGGAAGTGGAGTCATCCGCAATGAGGTCAGGAGGTCATCAAGAAGAGCCCCGCAGGTCTGTCGCCACCAAGACAAAGGCTTAGGAAGGATCCTTCCCGATCAACCTGGGGCAGGAGAGGTGATCTACTCTGGAAGTCCCTGACGGCCGTCCTGAGTCCCACTTTGCGGGATTTCTCCTGGACAGGGGTCTTCTCTGGATCCCACCACACCAGCTCTGATGACCAGGAAGAAGACCGCCCTTCTTTCCAGGCATCCCATAATCTGAGAGGGTCTCTATGCAAAGCCTCCCACACCCCCTCCCCAGTCCCGGGCCAGCCTCCCGGCTTCCTTCTGCCTTTCCCTTCGGTTTGATCCGTCGGCCTTAAGGACGTAGGGCTTTACAGGCAGTCCTCGGCTTACGACCACAACGGAGCCCAACTTTTTTTGTTGCTCAGCAAGGCAGATGTTCAGTGAATTCTGCCCTGTTTTACGACCTTTCTTGCCACAGTTATTAAGTGAATCACTGCAGTTCTTAAATTAGTAACCCGGTCATTAAGTGAATCCAGGTTCCCCACTGGCTTTGCAGGTCAGCAGGTTGCAAAAGGGATCATGTGACCCCCCCAGGGGACACTGCGACCGTCATAAATGTGAGTAGGTTGCCAAGCATCCCAAATTTGAGCACGTGAGGCTGCAATGTTCATAAGTGGGGAAAGCAAACCTAAGTGACATTTTTCAGTGCCGTCGTAACTTTGAACGGTCAGTAAACGAACTGTCGTAAGTCGGGGACTGCCTGTATTCCAGGAGAGTCAAGAACAAATGGCCGGTGTTGAAAGAAGCTGCCCACATGATCATTTTAGGTAGATTGTGTGATGGGCGGGATGTAAATTTAATCCCTAACCTAAACTGAATTAAAAAAAACACTCAAATAAAAAGCGAAGCGAAGCAAAAGTAAAGCAAAATCTAATAAAGAAAGCGAGACCACCTTTCCATCTTTCACGAACTCACGAACAGACAAGTGACCCGGTCAGTTGCCCGGCTTACCTGCTTCAGCTCCTTCTGCAGCTGGCTGGCCCGGGCGACGATGGGCCCCCGCACGGCGTACTCCACCTTCCGGACGTGGGGGCTCATGGACTCGAGAGTCAGGACCCGGTCCTTCGGCACTGCCCGGCTGTCCGCCATCCCCGGCTGCTTCGCCTGCCGCCGCAGCGCCCTGAAATGCCAAGGAGGTTCGGGGCTGAGCGAGAGGACCCCCCCGGCAGAGCGGCCCCCTCGCCCGGACCCCGGGGAGCCCGTCGCTCAGGGCCACCCTGGCCAAGCGAAGCCTCGGCATCGGCCCCAACGGCTTCAGCTGCTTCCCCGGGAAAGAGATCCGCTCCTCGGGATCCCGGCTGGGGGAGGGAAGGCAGGATCCCCGGCACAGGTGGCCAAACGCTCTCCCTTCCCAAAGTTGCTGGGAGTTTTGCGAGGGGGGGGGCTGGCTCAAACCCAACCAAGGTGGGAGCCCCCTCCTCTCCCAGCCTTGGGCTCAAGGACTCCCTCGCCCCCAGGCCCTCTTCCCTGCCCCCCCCCAGCCGAAGGAGGGACCCACCGGGATCCCAGGCCAGGCCAGCAGCTGCTCCCAGATGGGCCGGTGGGAGGGAGGAGACTGGCTGCTCCTTTTAACCCGGGGCCGGTGGGAGGGAGGAGAGCGGCTGGGAGAAAGCCGGGCATTGTGCAGGCGACTTAAAGGACCTGGCCCTCGCACCGCCAGACCCACGACGAGGCAGGAACAAAGCCGAAACTGGCTGTCCCACCGAGGCCCTGCCTGCCAAGCGCGGGCAGCGTGCCCAGGTGGCAGAGAGCAGGGAGGGAAGGGCTGGCTGGCTGCCTCGCCCTCCCTTGCCCCCGGAGGAAGGGCGGCCAAGAGGAGGGATGCGAAGGCTCAGCACGAAGCCAAAAGGCCTGGCCAGCATGCCTGAAGAGCCACCCCCAGCCCCCAAAGTGCTCTAACCCCCCACAGGATCCCTTCCCAGAACGGGTGGCATCTGGGCACTGCCAGTTGCTTGCAACAGGTCCATTTTTTTAGGCTTAGATTTTTTACGCTATTTCCTTTATTATTGTATTGTATTGTACAGGCGGTCCTCAACTTACAACCGTTCTTTTAGTGACGACGACAACGAAAAAAGGGACGTATGATTATTTTTCACACTTAACGACCGTTGCAGCACACACACACCCCGTGGGTCACGTGATCAAGATTCAGACACTTGGCAACCGACCCACATTTATGACAGTTGCAGAGTCCCGGGACCACCAGCAGATGCTCCGCAGAGAAGCAGAACTTCATCTCCCAGAATCCCCCTGACCTTGCTGGGCTTCTGGGAGATGCTATTCAATAAGCAGCACACCAGGCTGGGGGCTACTTGTGGGACGCACTGGGCTTCCTTGTGGTTGTTGGTTTGTTTTTTTCCTTTGAAAACGTTTCGCTTCTCATCCAAGAAGCTTCTCCCTCGAGGTTCTTCCCACGAAGAACTGAAGAAGCAACACAATTTCAAAGGGAAAAAAAGCCAGTTGCCTTTTGGAAAAGCCCCTTTGGGACAATCCCAACTCGGGTGGTGGAGAATCTCCACAGATAATGCAAGGCTACATCTAGAAGCCCCCCCCCTCACTCCCCAGCTCTTGTGGACCACCACTTTGCATCAAACACAGCGTAGGATCAATCAATCAGAATAGAGCTGGAAGGGACCTTGGAGGTCATCTAGTCCAACCCCCTTCTCTGGCAGGAAGCCCTATACCATTCCAGACAAATGGCTGCCCAGTCTCTTCTTAAAAACTTCCAGTGTTGGAGCATTCACCGCTTCTGGAGGCAAGGAGTTCCACTGGTTAATTGTTCTGACTGTCAGGAAGTTTCTCCTTAGTTCTAGGCTGCTTCTCTCTTTGGTCAGTTTCCAACCATTGTTTCTCGTTCTGCCCTCTGGTGCTTTGGGGAATAACGTGACCCCCTCTTCTTTGTGGCAGCCCCTCAAATACTGGAATGCTGCTATCATGTCCCCCCTATTTCTTCTTTTCTCCAGACTGGCCAAACCCAAGTCCTGCAGCCGTTCTTCGTACATTTTAGCCTCCAGGCCTTGGATCCCTTTAGTTGCTCTTCTCTGAACTTTTTCCAAAGTCTGAACAACTTTTTTCTGATATGGTGACCAAAATTGGCTGGAGTATTCCAGCTGTGGCCTCACCAGGGTTTTATAAAGCTGTGCTAATACTTCTTGTGATCTTGATTCTGTGCCTCTGTTTATGCAACCCAGGATTGTGTTTGCTTTTTTGGCGGCTGCTGCACCGTCCACTAGGACTTCAAGGTCCCTCTCACAGCTGCTGGTCTTGAGCCAGGCCTCACCTAATTTGTATTTATATCTTTGATTTTTCCTGCCTAAGGGTAAGACTTTGCTTTTCTCTACTTCGAAACTCATTTTGTTGGATAGGGTCCATTGTTCAAGTTGGTCAAGAACTTTTTGGATCCTGACTTTGTCTTCTGGGTTGTTGGCTACTCCTGCCAGTTTGGTGTCATCTGCAAATTAAATGAGCTCCCTTCTATTCTCTCATCTAAGTCATTGATGCTTTCATGCCCCCACCCCCCCACCCCAGTCCTTCTTTTCCCTAGGCTAGGGAAACCCAAATCCTTGCAACCGTTCTTCCTACCTTTTAGTCTCCAGGCCTCGGAGCCTCTGAGTTGCTCTTCTCTGCACTTTTCCCAAAGCCTCAGCATCTTTTTTGGCATGGGGGGACAAAATGGATGCAGTCTTCCAGGTGCCCATGGGAAAACCCTCACTAAGAGAAGCCACACCTTCCCCCACACCTCGCACAGCCCTGTGTGTTGTCACACCGCTGGAGGTGAGCCAGACGCCCTTAACACTGCCCAGGTTGGCCAGAAAGGTGGCTTTGAGGGGGCCAGGCGAAACGCCACTCTGGGAAGTCACCCCCAAGGTAACGGTGACCGCTGGGGAGAGGCAGAGTGGCTCAGGCTGGGTCCCAAGTTGGCTGGGGCGATCCGAGGAAATCTGATCCTGAGCAAACACGCTCGCCCGCAAACCTGAGGAACAGGTTGGGTCCTGAGCGAGGGTGAAGCCGGGTCAGGAGAGGAGGCAAACTCTGGCAAGCCTCAATGCTCAGCTCCCTGCAGGCCACCCAGGACACCCGGATTCCACCCCCCAGACCTCTCTGAGACAAGAGGGGCCCTCGGGAGCCCCCCTGAGTGGGCTGCTGGTCTCTGTGCAGAGCCCCAGGCGGCCTCCCTCCGGCACAAAAGGGGAGGGAACAACCAGAGCCCCCCCCCCAGAAGCCTCTTGGGGAAGAGCTGAGAAGAATCACCCCTCTCCAGTTTGGAAGCTGCGCAACCTCCCGACCCAGAAGCCGGGATTCGGCCGGCTCTTCTGCACCGACAGGGAGATCGGCGTGGCGTAATTTCTCAGATCGAGTGACGGCTCTTAATTTCCATCCGACAACTTCTCCTTTTTGGAAATCTCTTGCCAGATCGAGCAGGGGGTTGGACTAGAGCAGGGGTCTCCAGCCTGGGCAACTTTATGACACGTGGACTTCAACTCCCAGAATTCCCCAGGCAGTGCATGCTCCTCCTCCTCCTCCTCCTCCCTGCAAACTCCACTTCCATCTAGCACTGATGATGTTACCTAGTTTGATAATGAAACGTCTGCAAGAAAACCACCCAGCTCAGAGAGCACCAGGGACCCCATAGGTGGGCAAGAGGAGCCCTGAGCCCCAGCCCAGGAGCAGAGCTTCCCCGTCCTACCTTTGCCCCCCCCTCCCAGACGGGCCGTGGGGAAGGCGTCGCCAGAGCCTCTTCTCGGGGGGGGCAGGGGGGGGGTTTGCTGGAGACCGAAGGGAAGCGCTCAGGGCTGGGCCCTATCAGCCCGGCTGCCTCCCCTGCTGGGCTGGGCGTGATAAGGGGCAGGACGGTCCTTGCCCAGCCGCTCTGGGAGCTTCTGGGAGCCACCGAAGGCTCCGGATGAGGCCAGCCTCCCTCCTGCCTTCCGGGCCTTCCTTGAAACGGGCGCTGCCAGCTGGCACCTGGCCCCAAAGGAGAAGCTCTTGCCTGGAGGGGGCTGTGCCTGCATTTATATCATTTTATTTCAGTTCAGTTCATTTTATATTTTATTTTATAACTTTACTTTACTTTAACTTTACTTTAACTTTACTTTAACTTTACTTTAACTTAACTTAACTTAACTTAACTTAACTTTACTTTACTTTACTTTACTTCCCCTCACCTAACCTTTACTGTATTGGAATTAATATGGCTGCCCCCTCCCTTTCAGTGACTCCAGGCAGCTTGCAAAATATAAAGTAGCCAACACAGGCAGTCCTCAATTTACGACCATCCACTTAGTGACCGTTTGAACCCTTCACAGCTGCCTGGTCACCCCGTTGGCTCATTCCGCAGCTGTAGGTGTTTTTCTCCTGTGCTGAACCCCCAATACTGCACCACGGAAAGTCCCCGACTTGCAACCTTTTGTTTAATGACCATTTGACATTACAATGGCACTGGGAAAAAAGGACTTATGCCCGGTTTTCACACTTAACGACCGTTGCAGCATCCCCAGGGTCACATGATCAATATCCGGGCATCTGGCCCGACTCCTATTTATGATGGCCGCAGGGTCCCAGGTGACCCCCTTTTGCGACTTTCCCAGCTGGCTTTGTTCCCAGAAACACTGACAGGACAAACCAGTAGTACATAAACATAGAGCAAGCCCCACTGCCTCCTCCTCCTCCTCCTCTCTGCAACCTCCACTCTCTTCCAGCACTGATGATGTTACCTAGCTGGGTCATGAAACGTCTGTTAGAAAACCACCAAGCCCAGAGAGCAACAAGGACCCCGTAGTCCTCCTCCTCCTCCTCCTCCTCCTCCTCCTCCTCCTCCTCCTCCTCCTCCTCCTCCTCCTCCTCCATTCTGCACACAGCCCCTTCGCTTCCAGCACTGGTGACGTCAAGAAAACCACCCAGCTCAGAGAGCAGCAAGGACCCCACAGAAGAGAAAGAGCCGAGTCCTGTCAATCACAGGTAGGCAATCTTAGCAGTTTCAGCGGGGTCTGCCCTGGTCTTCAAGCCCAGGTTTGTTTCCTAACCCTGGTCCATCAGCCTCCTTAGTCAACAACCTCACCTGAGAAAGCAGGCTAACCCTGGTCCAGTATTTTCCACGTTGGTTGGCAAAATGCCTCAACATGTCAACCAGGAAAAAACAGAGAGAGAGAGAAGAGAGAGAGAGAGAGAAGAGAGAGAGAGGAGAGAGAGAAGAGAGAGAGAGGAAGAGAGAAAAGAGAAAAAGGAGAGAGAGGAGAGAAAAGGGAGAGAGAGAGAAGAGGAGAGAGAGAGAGGAGAGAGAGAGGAGAAGAGAGAGAGAAGAGGAGAGAGAAGAGGAGAGAGAGAAAGGAGAAAGAGAGAGAAGAGAGAAAGAGAAGAGGAGGGAGAGACAAGAGGAGAGAGAGAGAGAGAGAGAGAAAAAAGGAGATTTTCCTGGCAGTCGTGTGGAAGTGGCTGGCTCTGCCTAGGGAGATTTTGCTCGGCTCTGCCTGCCTGTCACCCTCAGATCATGGAGGGTCTCCCAGCCAAGGACTAGCAGGATTCAGCTTTGTTCAGCATGTGAGACGAGACTCTCAAAGAGCTGAGGGTCGGCACTGGGCGATGTGTTGGGTGGAAACTATCTTTACACTGGCCTTCAACTCAGAATGGATGGAGAGGTTCTGAGTGGCGCAATTGTTGAGGAGCGATGGGGGAGTGTGGTGGGAAACGAAAACTTGCGGAGGAAAGCTAAAAGGATTGGATTTGGATTGGAATACCTCATTTGGCCAAGCGTGATTAGGCACACAAGGCATTTGTCTCCGGCACAGAAGCACTCGGTGTACTTGCAAAGCAACGGAGAGAATAATAATATTAATAGATCAAAGATCCACATCTGCCTCTCCCACATCGGGTAGGCAAAAATGCCAAATCCTGACTGAACATCTGACTGTGCGACAAATCATAAAAACAGTAAAAAGGATAAATAATAGTAACGATGGGTTAATACACATACACATTAGACAGAATAACAGAGCCGGAAGGGATCTTGAACATCTTCTAGTCCAACCCAAGCAAGAGCTTCCCTCCAGACGTTGTGGCTGCTCCATCACTGGAGGTTGCCAAGAAGAGACAGGACAGTCACTTGTCTGATATAAAACCCTACTGAGGCCACACCTGGAATACTCCAGCCAATTTTGGTCACCATATCACAAAAAAGATGTCGGGAGTTTGGAAAAAGTCCAGAGAAGAGCAACTAGGATGATCCAAGGCCTGGAGACTAAAACATATGAAGAACGGCTACGGGACTTGGGTCTGGCTAGTCTAAAGTAAAGAAGAAACGGGAGACATGATAGCAATTATTCCAGTATCTGACGGGCTGCCACAAGGAAGAGGGGGTCAAACTATTCCCCAAAGCACCAGAGGGCAGGACAAGAAACAATGGTTGGAAACTGACCAAAGAGAGAAGCAACCTGGAGTTAAGGAGAAACCTTCTGACAGTGAGGACAACCAACCAGTGGAACAGCCTGCCACCCGAAATCGTGGGCGCTCCATCAATGGACGCTTTTAAGAAGGGACTGGACAGTCACCTGTCTGGAATGGTATAGGTCACAGGTCTGCAACCCGCGGCTCCGGAGCCACATGAGGCTCTTTCAGCCGTCTCCTGTGGCTCCCAGTCCTCTGCCATGTACAGTCCCCCCCCAAAGAAAAGTGGGACTAAAAAAGTTCAACCAATCAATTCAAACATGCAGGGTAGGTGCATATCTCGCCTTGGCTCCACTCTTCAGTCAAACCCTGTTCTGCACATGCACACATGTATGCGCATGCGCACACATTTTTTTGCGGCTCCCAGTTTTTCCTTTTGTGAGGGAACCGGTTCCGAGTGGCTCTTTCACCGTTTCAGGTTGCTGACCCCTGGTATAGGTTCTCCTGCTTGAGCGGGGGGCTGGACTAGAAGACCTCCAAGGTCCCTTCCAGCTCTCTTCTATTCTATTCATTTCATACATACATAAGAATGAAAATAACTTATGAACCATGTAAGGACAGGCTTGGGCAACTATGGCCCCTTTTAGGACTGGTGGACTTCAACTCCCAGAATTCCTGAGCCAGCCACGCTGAGGGGAAAGGGAGAGGTTTCCAAGCTGAGCCATGCTGGCTGAGGAATTCTGGGAGTTGAAGTCCAGGAGTGATTAAAGAGCCAAGGTAGCCTACCCCTGTCCTAGATCCATAGGGTTCCCCTCCACTACATTCACGACTTTGCCCTGGATTTTTCCTACTCAAGCAGAGAACTTTGCCTTCCTTTTGGAAAGCCACCTGGTTGATTTCTTCCTGGCGTTCCGGCTCATCCAACTCTTCCCGAGTTATGAGGTTGCCCTCCCTCCTCACCTCCCTCCCTTGGTGTCCCGACTTCTTTTTAAACCGTGGAAGGATGCCGGCTGAAGGCAGGAGAAGAAGCAACAGGCCTAAACAACTGTGGGGCTGTGGCTTTCTGACTTTTCTTCCTCCAAGGTCGGCTTCTGGAGCTCTTCCCCGTCTGACATTGGTTAACTCGGTGGGAAGGCATCCACGCACTTCCAGGATCTTATTTCCGAGACATTCCCAAGCCTCCCTCTGGCCTGAGGTCAGAGGGGGGATTCAGATATGTCAACAACCGGTTCTCTGTGTGGATGACGCTTCCAGAAGTCCATTCTGGGCCAGGGCAACAAAAAATTAGCTACTGCTTCTGCCGAACCGGTGCGAACCGGCCGAATCCCACCACTGCCCGACACGTCTGTGGCTGCCTGAGCCCCAAGATGGTTCTTCTTCCCCAAAGCCTCTCTGGCTTTCTGTGGCTTAGGATGAGATCCATGAGAGGCCCTCACCTCCACTTCGATCTTCTGGAAAATGAAACGTTCTCTGAGACAGTCGAGGGGTTTTGAGGGACTCTGCAGTCTTGGCCAAACAGGCTTTCCCAAAAGATATCTGCCTCAAGTCTCCCATCGTAATTTTGAATTTATTTATTCGATTTATATACCGCCCTTCTCCCGTAGGAGTCTTCTCTAAGGGGCTCCAGGAGAGCTATTCCCAGGTCTTCTGCAAAGAGTGCAGAGAAGAACAACCAAGAGGATAAGAGCTCTGGAGGGCAAACCCTGCAATGAACATGTAAAGGAAATGGGTATAGGGTTTCCTGCCTGAGCAGGGGGTTGGACTAGATGACCTGCAAGGTCCCTTCCAACCTATTCTATTCTATTCTATTCTATTCTATTCTATTCTATTCTATTCTATTCTATTCTATTCTATTCTATTCTATTCTATTCTATTCTATTCTATTCTAATTCCATTCCATTCTACCCCATAATTCTATTCTATTCTATCCCATAATTCTATTCTATTCTATTCTATTCTATTCTATTCTATTCTATTCTATTCTATTCTATTCTATTCTATTCTATTCTATTCTATTCTATTCTATTCTATTCTATTCTATTCTATTCTATCCCATAACTATTCTATTCTATCCCATAACTATTCTATTCTATTCTATTCTATTCTATTCTATTCTATTCTATTCTATTCTATTCTATTCTATTCTATTCTATTCTATTCTATTTTATTCTATTATTGTATCCTATCCTATGCTATGCTATCCTATGCTATTCTATTCTATTAGCCCTGGAGACCAAACGCTACAATGAATATGTAAAGGAAATGGGTTAGGGTTAGCCTAATGTTAATGTTAATTTTATTTGTATACCGCCCTTCTCTCGAAGGACTCAGGGCAGTGAACAGGGCACATATAAAATACAGGATACAAAAGTTAAAAAAGAATTAAATACAAGGCCAAAGCTAAAACAATAAATAATAATATGAGAACCACAATAAAATCCCAACCCATCCCCCATCAGGCCAGGCTGGCTTGTTCGAATAAATAGGTCTTCAGATCGCGTCGGAAGGAGCGAAGGTTGGGCGCCGTCCGGAGCTCAACCGGCAACCGATTCCATAGCTCCGGCGTGCCCACAGAGAAGGCCCTCCCCCTGGGGGCCACCAGACGGCATTCTCTGATCGGTGGCACCGAGGAGGCCCTCCCTGTGGGAACGCACAGGGCGGAGGGAAGTTGACGCCGGCAGCAGGTGGGAAGGCTTAGGGGAGACCCGATACCTGTCTTCTGCTACTTGAAGAGCTCTCCTAGAGAAGAGGGTGCTAATATATTCTCCAAAACACTCCAGAGCAGGACAAAAAAGCCATGGACGGAAGCTCCTCAGAGGGAGATCCAATCTGGAAATAAAAATCCCTGCTACTGTGAAAAGAAGGACTAAGGGTGCCACGACAGCAGCCTTCCAGTATCTCAGGGGCTGCCCCAAAGAACAGAGGCAGTCAAGCTCTTCTCCAAAGCGCCCGAAGGCAGGACGAGAAGCAACGGATGGAAACTCATCAAGGAGAGAAGCAACCTGGAACTAAGGAGAAACTTCCTGACGGTGAGGACAATTAACCAGTGGAACCACCTGCCTACAGAAGCTGTGAACGCTCCAACACTGGAAGTTTGTAAGAGGAGACTGGACAGCCATTTGTCTGAGCAGGGGGTTGGACTAGATGACCTCCAAGGTCCCTTCCAGCTCTATTCTGATCGACGGAGGATGATTAATCCACAGAACAGCTTGCCTCCAGAGTTAGGGGTGCTCCATCGCTGGAGATTTCCAAGAAAAGACCAGACTGCCATTTCTCCAGGATGGAAGAAGGTCTCCTGCCTTGGGCAGGGGGCTGGACTAGAAGACCTCTGAGGCCCCTTCCAGTGCTGGGATTCTATGATTCTGCCTACGGTCACCTCCCACGACAATCAGTCTTGCTTCCATTCCTCATCTATTCCTATTCAAATGTACTTGTTTAAACCCTTAAATTCCTAAAGCACAAAGTCGCTTTTTTCAGGAGGCCACTGGACTTGAAGACCTTTCGCTTCGGCTCTGACCGGATGGTGGGGAAGGGAAGGATCCAGTCAGAGCCAAAGAAGCTTCCTGGATGAGAAGCGAAAGGTCTTCAACTCCAGCGGCCTCCTGAAGAAAGAACCTTTCGGACAAGCCTGACCCGGAGGGCGGAGAATCTCCGGAGACCTCCTAAAGCACAGTTCAAAAGGAACAATTAAAAATCCCAATGGAGCATCTATCTTTAAATACCGTCTCTTATTCCTTCAGGGTAACACACACACACACACACACACACACACACACACACACTATTCTTCTCCAGAGGCTCTTGAACCAGCATCCCCCAGAGATACGGTCTCTGCAGCCCTGATCATGGTCCCCCCCTGCGTACACCCAAGGGACTGAAATGAGAATAACAGAATCACTGTGCTGGAAGGGACCTTGGAGGTGATGATGATGATGATGATAATGATAATAATAATAATAAGAAGAAGAAGAAGAAGAAAAAGAAGAAAAAGAAGAAGAAGAAGAAGAAGAAGAAGAAGAAGAAGAAGAAGAAGAAGAAGAAGAAGAAGAAGAAGAAGAAGAAGAAGAAGAAGAAGAAGAAGAAGAAGAAGAAGAAGAAGAAGAAGTTGGAAGGGGCCTTGGAGATCATCTAGTCCAATCCCCTGCTCAGGCAGGAAACACTATACCATTTCAGGCAAATGGCTGTCCAGTCTCTTCTTAAAAACTTCTAGTGTTGGAGCATTCACAGCTTCTGGAGGCAGGTGGTTCCACTGGTTAATTGTTCTCCCTGTCAGGAAATTCCTCCTTAGTTCCAGGTTGCTTCTCTCTTTGGTCAGTTTCCATCCGTTGCTTCTTGTCCTGCCTTCAGGCGCTTTGGGGAATAGCTTGACTGCCTCTCTTCTTTGGGGCAGACCCTGAGATACTAGAACACAGCTATCCTGTCCCCCCTCACCCTTCTCTTCATTAAACGACACATACCCAATTCCAGCAACCGTCCCCTATATGTTTTAGCCTCCAGACCCCTGATCCTCTTTGTTGCTCTTCTCTGCACTCTTTCTAGAGTCTCAACATCTTTTTTACATCCTGGTGACCAAAACTGGACGCCGGATTCCAAGTGTCGCCTTACCAAGGCCTTGTAAAGTGGTATTAACCCTTCACATGATCTTGATTCTATCCCTCTGTTGATGCAACCTAGCACCGTGTTGGCTTTTGGGGCAGCTGCAACCCACGGCTGGCTCCTATCTAGGGTCTCTGCACGCTCTGCACTAGCAGGAGACCCCCTACCCTTCCAGACAAGGTGTCCAAAGCATCTACTTTTGAGTGAGCAAAGCAGGGCCCTGCTTGAGACACCCAGAAGAGGTCAGGTGCCCCAAGTGAGCCCCCCCCAATCTTGCTTCCCTTGACAAGGGAAGGCCAGCTGACTTCAGCCTGCCAAGGAGCCCCCAAGCAGAGCAGAGACTTCTGGAGGGCAGGCAGATGTCGCAAGCGCCCGCTGGACCTCCCCCCCCCAGCCTAGCCTCGCCCTTTGCCCCCACCCACCCACCCACCCCGGCCTTCCTCCCTTCCTCCGAAGCAATCTGCTCTCTGCCTCGGGACCCTCCCCGTTCAAACTCCAGCCCAGCAGAACGGAGATCCTGGTCCTCCTTCCCAGCAGCCAGAAATCCAACAGGTGCAGCTGTCACCTTGGGATCCCCCATTGCTCTGTCGGATGTCAGATGACCTGGCCATACAATGCTTGAGGTCTTGCCCAGATCACACCCCAGTCCCAGCCGTGGAGGGAGAGGGTAGCCCCCCACCCCGTGGCTTTGAAGGTCACCTAAGGAGACCACCGCTGGTTGCCCCCAGCCCCCAAACAAGCCCCTACATTGAGCATTGAGGCTGCGTCATAAAAGTTACTCATTTGGACAGCCTTCTGATTGCACAGGCAGTCCTCTACTTAATTCGAAGTTACAACAGCTCTGAAAAAGGTGACCTGGCTGTTTTTCACCCTTACAAACCGTTGCAGCCTCCCCAGGGTCACGTGATCACATTTTGGTTCACTTGGCTACTGAATCATATTTATGACGGTCACAACATCCCGGGTAATCACACAATCCCCTTTTGCAACCTTCTGACAAGCAAACTCAATGGGGGAAGCTGGATCCACTTAACAACTGTGTTACTAACTTTACAACTGCTGTGATTTGCTTAACAACTGTGGCAAGAAAGGTTGTAAAATGGGGCAAAACCCATTTGACAGCTGCCTCGCTGAGCCACAGCTGTGGGTTGTAAGCCAAGGATTACCTGTACACAACTTAAACTTTTCCATTAACCCGCCCAGCAAATTGTCTCACAAAAAATGATAGTTTGATCTGTGGTCTCAACTCACATATAGCACAGGAAAACAGACAAAGGCTTTCGACGCAGAAGACGTGCAAAATGCTAAACTGGGTAGGTGCTAATCTGGATTAGATTAGGGTTTGGTGGTTTAGCTTCTGGGGCACAGCCGGTGTGTTTGACTCGCGTATAATTCAGTCTATTATATTTTTTCCCCCATCCCAAAAGTTAATTCAGTGACACCCACGAGACTGTCTCTCTCCGAGGTCTGCGGATAAGCCAGTTTAGGATGTCGGGCAAACGTTGCCAGTTCATGAAAGGCATTCAGGGTTAGAGCACGCACGGGTAGTCCTTGTTTAGCAACTGCCTTGTGCAGCAACCGTTCACAGTTACAACCGTGATTAACAAGGAACTCTGTGAACCAAGCCTCGCCTTTACAACCTTTGCAGGTCTCAGCCTAGAGCAAAGAAAGCTGAAATAAGATCACAAGGACTTTGCTCAAGGATTGAGTGGCTGGTCCCAGTTGTGTTCTCTAAATGAGGACTATTCTGTACTTGGAAGAATATTCTAAATTTGCTGGGGAGGGAGAGAGGGGGAGGGACACACACACACAGAGATGATGCTTCCCCCCCCCCTCAATGTGGTGGAGACACCAAAGACAGCGTCAGCCCTTTGGGGAGGAAAGCCTTAAATATCCTGTGGCTGAGGACCCTGAGGCCGGGCAGAGGGGAGGGGGCTAGTGTGGAACGGGGAGTCCCAACTCTACTCCCACCACAGCCAAGGGGGTCCTTGGGGGAACCATCCCACTTAGCCCAAGAGCTGGGGAAGGACGGGGGGGGGGGCTCTAGTGGGGAAGGAGCTGGACTGGGAGAGGAGACCCAGCTTGCAACCCCCTCCCAACCAGCCAGGGGAGCCCTCCTCCTGAGCCCAACCTACCTCACAGGGCTTCTCGGTGGGAGACTGGCGTTCCTGAAGGAAGAGGCCGACTGAAGTCTTATCAAGAAATAATTCAGATATTAGGCTGAGACGCCAAATCAACCAGGTCAAAGTCTCCTTTGGCTGAAGGTATCCCGTAATCATTAGCTCACCGGCCTGACTACACCCACTCCGAAGGAGGGAAGACCGGGCGAACGCCCTCTCCTCCTAGGCCACGCAAGGGCACCCCGACTGTGCGTGGGGAGGCCAGAGGGCAGCCCCCCCCACAGGCCGGGGGGGGGGCTCGGTGGGTCCCTTGCAAGGCGGCCCTTCTCAGAGGGCATCGCCTGGACTGGCCTTCTAGGAATCCAGGTCAGAGAAGAAGCCGTGGGAGGGAGGAAGGGAAGGAAGAAGGGAAGGGAGGGAAGGAGGGAGGGAAGAAGGGAGGAAAGGATGGGAGAAGGGACGAAAGAAGGAAGGGAAGAAGAAAGCAAAGGGAGGGAGGGGGAAGGGAGAAAGAGAAGGAGGAAGGGAGGAAGGAAGGGAAGAATGGAGGAAGGGAGGGAGGAAGGGAGGAAAGAAAGGGAGGAAAGGATGGGAGTGTCAAGGTAAAAATCACCTTTGTAGAGGGCGACGGACCGTGCTTCGGAGAATGCATGATACACTTGCAGGAAGGCAAGAAAAACACGACGCATAATCTTACTAAATACCTTTTACTTACAAAATATAAAAACTAAATATATATTATACAGAGCTAGCTAGCTTCATCCTAACGTAACAGACAGTAACAGCAAAGTGAAAAAAAAACAATACAGATAATAACTCTGGGAACTTCTTCTAGACATGCGCACTAAACAGACTGAAACCATAACATAGCTAGTCATATGGGATTCACTATGGTTACCAGATAAGTTATCACAACAGGTGCAGAGAACAGGGGAAAATGTACAGTTAGAAATGAACTTTTCTGACGAACAAAAAAAACGTGCAGTGACATTCCCCTTCTTTCGTCAGCAAAGTGAAGACTCAGGTAAGGCACATCTTCTCACGCAGATACTCATGCTGGGCTGTAGGAAGTGGTTTGTTCAGCATGTCAGCAATTTGATCACGTGTAGGCACATACTGTAATGTCACAAAACCTTGTTTAACCAGTTGCCTTATGTTTTGATATCGGATGTCAATGTGTCTGGACCTTGAACCTGTAAAACGTGTTTCAGAAATATAAACCACAGATTCATTATCTTCCATTACTGTGATTGGTCGAATCGGATGTGTCCAGATATCTGTGACTAAAGCATCAAACCAGGTTAAAGAATTGCATGCATCAGACACACAAGCATACTCAGCTTCTGTAGAGGAACAAGAAACAAAATTCTGTTTACGCACATGCCAGTAAACAGGACATCCATTTAAAAACATCATGTAACCTGATGTACTTTTCCGTGACTTCTTATCACTCGCCCAATCTGAATCTGCAAAACAACATAACTCTGCATAGTCAGTATGTGTGGGTTCCAACAACAACTTCATGTCTTTTGTGTGTTTTAGATACCTCAATAACTTTTTAACACATGTCCAATGAAACTGTTTTGCCTTGCCTACGTGTCGTGATAAAAGATTAACACTAAGTGCAATGTCGGGTCTAGTCCAACTACTAATATATAGAAGCGACCCAATGACTGAGCGATATAGTGTTTGATCTTCGAACTCAGGACTTGGTTCATGTGCCAAAATGTGAAAATCAGTTTGCATGGGTATACTCACAGGTTTAGCGTCCTCCATGTTACAGTGATGTAACAGTTGTTCAATCTTCTCTTCTTGTGTGAGACTAAACCCCTTCTGAGTTTTGGCAATTTGAACACCTAAATAAGTGTTAATACACCCTAAAGACTTCAACGTGAAAAACTTTTGTAAAGCTTTAGCAAAAACCTCACTCATCTGCTTATTTGGACCAATATAAACAATATCATCGACATAAACAAGAATTATCTCATACCTATTACCGGATCTTTTAGTAAACACGCATTCATCTGTTTCGGACTTAATAAAGCCCATTGAATTTAGTTTGTCAGAAAGACATAAGTACCACATTAAACCAGACTGTTTCAGACCATAAAGACTTTTGTGTAGAAACCAGGTATCCCCTTCTTGCTGTCTGAAACCTGGAGGACCTTTGACGTAGATGTCTTCATCAAGATCAGCGTGAAGATAAGCCGTTTCAACATCGAACTGAAAAACTTCCAGGCCAAGGATAGTTGCAGTGGCTAAAGCAATTTTCACACTTTCAGTCCGCACTGTGGGTGAGTATGTATTTGTATAGTCCTCAGGATAACGTTGAGCAAAACCCTGGGCTACGAGCCTGGCCTTGTACAACGACTCACCATTCGGCTTCTTTTTGATCCTGTAGACCCATCGAGTACCAATAACTTTCTTGTTTGCTGGAGGGCTTGCAGGTGTAAACACTTGGAGTTTTCTTAAACCGTCCATTTCAGCCTGCATTGCCCCAAACCATTTATCCTGTTCTGATTCAGGAAGATGTTTGATCTGTGTGAACTTCTCAGGTGGAAGTGTTACATTACAAATCAAAGGTACAGGTGTTTTTGTTACTTGCCACGAATACCGTTTTGGAGGGATTCCCTTTGTGGACCTCTTGGAACGTCTCGGGCCAACCGTCCATTCTTCTTCTGTGTCGTCCTCGTCTTCATCATCGTCACCAGCAGCAACATCGGCGGCTTGCGAAGACGGAACAGTAGGTTGAGAAGAACTCGTGGAAGGAACATTCTCCTGTGATTCTTGATCAGGTTGCGTGGCATCAGCAACATCATCTCTAGGAAAATAAACTCCAGGATCGTTAGAATGAATCCTGGACCAGTCCGCATCTTCCTCAAAAGTAGCAGATTGTGAAACCACAATAACATGATGAGAGTCAATGTATTTGCTCCATTTTGAATTATCATCAATGCCCATAAATCTCATCCTTTTTGCTGCAGGACCCCCTTTCTTTCTTTGGGCTAAAGGAATATTCACCATAGCATATGAACCAAAAATATGGAGATGTGAGAGATCAGGCTTGTGTCCATACAACATGAAATAAGGGGTCTGATTTATCACACTACTCCAAGTACGGTTGACGATATGGTTAGCATATTTGATAGCTTCACCCCAGTATGGAAGACTAAGGTTAGCATCTTCAAGGAGGCAACGCATCATGGTTTGTAGAACTCCATTTCTGCGTTCTGCCACCCCATTTTCAGCTGGAGTATAAGGAGCAGATGTCTGATGTACTATCCCATTCTCACGCATCCAGTCCTGGAAACGCTGAGACATGAATTCAGCACCGCGATCACTCTGGATTCTGGCAATGTTGACCTCGAATTGGGTATAGACAAGACTAGCAAAGTCTTTAAAGATCTGAAAGGTCTCAGATTTTTCTTTCATAGGATATACATATCCATATCTAGAATAATTGTCAACGATTGTCAAGAAATATCTTTTACCACCAAGTGTTGGTGCAAAAGGACCAACTATGTCAGTGTGTACCAAATCAAAAATGCGTGTTGACAGGCGTGTAGCGCGTTTTGGAATTGCTGCTGCCTTGGATTTGGCTTTCTTGCAGACAGCACAGTCCAAAAACACCTTACACCCCTTTAGATCCAAACCTCTTGCGAACTCTGGCATCTTCTTCAGGACACGGAAACTGGCATGACCCAATCTTCTGTGCCACCTATGGATACACCTGGAATGCAAAGGTTTACCTGTTAGTGCATTCTCAACTTTAGCATTTTTATTAGGAACCCCAGGCTTGCTGTGAGCAACCTGTGTCTTTTTTGTATTTTTATTATCTTTAGGAACCTTTGGAGTAGCAACAGGATCTCTCTCTGGGACGTCTCTCTCTGGGCCTGTGCTCTTTGGAACGTGTATACTTGCCTGCTCTTGCTGCTTAGGCTTTGGTTTTAAGTAATAAACACCACCAATCAACATGGTTTCAGCAACAATATCTCCGTCTTTGACTATATAACTTGCTTTTTCAAGATGGTGGACCTGAAAATGAGAAAACCTAGACAAATGACTCTGACTAAGCAAATTACTACTGGCAGACGGAACATAGTAAACATTTGGAATGAGAGCATCAAGCTCTTCAATATAGACAGTTCCTTTTCCCATGACCTGAACAGGATGATTGGAAAAAGAGTAAAGTTCACGAAGTTCAGGTTCAGGCTCGTGCATCTCAGTGTAAAGCTCTTTTCTGTAGGTTACATGTAATGCTGCTCCACTGTCCAAAGTCCAAAGAAGTCGTCTGTCATACTCTGGTTGAGGCTGTGGATCGTTGGTCACAACCAATGTGACAAGTGGAGCATGTGGATCACGCCTGGAACCACGACCACGACTTTGTCGTCCGCCTCTACCTCTGCCTCCTCTGGAATCTGTTCCTCTGGGCTGGTATGTGACGGGCGCTGGAACTCGTTGGGGACAATCCCGGGTGGCATGTCCCACACGATTGCAGATGTAGCATCTTGGCATCCTTGGAACGTAGGTCCTTCCACGGAAGGCACGCCTCGCTGAAGCTCTTGATGCAGGTGGTTCCCTTAAATGTGGCGCAGCTTGCATAACTGCCTCTTCTTCGGCTAAGATTCTGCATACATGATCCACTGTGCGTTGAGCAATAGGCACTTGATTGATCTTGGAAATAGCATCTTTCCACTCATGATTCAAAGAATTGATGATAATGCTGATCATTTGAAAATCATCAATAGGATAGCCTTTTTCACCCAGTTCTTTTCTAATACCTTTCATTTTAGTCAAATGTGCTCCAATATGTTCACCAGGTTTTAATCTGGAACCATGGAACTCAGACAAAAGCAAACATGTAGACTCAATTGATGTAGGCCGATAACATGCCTCTAACTGAGTCCAAATTTGTTGGGCAGTTGCATCTTGTGAAAACGTGAGCTGCAATTCAATGTCCATTGACATCAATAATGTTGTGCATGCTCTATTATCCAAGTCCCATATGTCAGGAGTCCATGGCTGGGCAGGAGGATTAAACACCATCATGTGAGTACCTTCTCTGCGTAGCAAAAGTCCAACCTCACTGACCCATGCCCTGTAATTCTGTCCTGACTTCTTTAATTTTGAATCACCAGCCAGTGGTACAATGGAAGGTGTTTGATGAGGAAAATACAATTGAGGTACTGGCTGTGCAGGTTGTGCAATCCGACCATAACCTGCAGGGGGCACCAGTGGCGTCTGTCTCTGGACATGCGGCAGTTGCATTGAAGCTGCCGGTAGTCTTGGTGCTGGCTGTGACTGTCTTTGAGCTGCTATTCCACCCTGGCCAGCAGGAGGCGCTGGTGCTGGGGCTGGTGCAGTAGCATAACCTGCAGATGACTCTGGCCTTCGCATATAAGAACCCGGTGGCAATTGCATGTGGGCTACATATGGCTGTGCTCTGCCAGGTAGAGGGGCTTGCATAGAAGCAATATTAACAGGAGAAGCAATAGTAACAGGAATCCTAGCACCATCAGGGACTGGAGCCTCAGATGATGGCAGAAATCTTGTATCTCTGAGCAAAGACTCCTCCATAGACAATTGCGAGAGTGAGAGCTCCAATTCATGTCTTAATGCAGCTTCACCAGTAGATGGTGCTATAACATTTGCTTCAGGCATCACTGTGGCTCTGTATGTCCTTTGGGACAGCCCATGATCATGTGACATAGGAGCCTCCGGTTCCCATTCGTCTTGCATGACACTCAATGATGGGCGTGACTTTAGCTTTGGGGAAGAAGGAGGCAATATGGCTTCTCCTTGTGGGTGTGGCAATATGGCCGGTTCATGCTCATAATTCCTTTCATATTGCTGAACCATTGACACATATTTCTTTGCCTGCTGCAAACGCCTTTCAAAAACCCCAATTTGTTCACAGTAGCCTTGCATAGCCCTATCTCGCATAGTTTGCTTGGGGCTTGAAGGAGCAGAAGAAATTTTCTTCGGCTGGACTTTAGGTTTCGCTCCAAGCCTTTGAAATCCATCCTGAGCCCCTGGAGTGTGAACATTTCCAAAAGCAGCTGCCAGGGAGCTTGGAAAAGTAGAAAAAGGAGTGACTGACCTTGCATCGTGGACAGGAGCAGGCGCGTCTTCTCCAAGGCATGTGGCCGAAGCTATCGGAGTTTTTAAAGTCAAAGGGAGCTGCGGACGAAAGAAGGAAGGGAAGGAGAAAGCAAAGGGAGGGAGGGAGGGGGAAGGGAGAAAGAGAAGGAGGAAGTGAAGGGAGGAAGGAAGAGTCTTCCCGGTGGGAAACACGTGGCGGGCATAGACCACAGTCTGCCCCCCCCAGCTCCACCGACCCCCCAGCCCAGCCCAGGAGCCCCTTGGCCCGCTCGCTTCTGCCAGCCCCAGAGGTGACCCCGATCCGGCGCCAGACTTCCTTGGGACGCCAACCGGCCGGGTGGAGAGTGGGGGGTCCTTTGGTGGCCCAGGAGGGTCTCCAGGCGGCTGCACCTGGGCGCCCAGCCCGGACCCGGGGGGGGGGAGGAGGGGAGAGAAGACCGCCCCTTCCAAGCCGAATCTCTTCCCCCTCCCCCAGAGCGAGTAGCCCATCCAGGCGGGCAAAAAGCCCCTTTCATCCCCCAGCCCCACCAAATGGGAGTTGTAGTCCTCCGAGGCCGTGGCTCTCGAGGCACCCGGGGCGCGACCCTCTGTCCGGGCTGGCCCAACCTTTTCTCCTCCTGCCGCCCCCCCAAGGCTGCCCCTCCCTGGCTGGGCGCGCCCCCTCCTCGCCTACCTGCATGCGGGGGGGGGTCCCCTCCAGCCGAGGCCGCCGCCTCTCCGGCAAACCTCCTCTTCCCCCAGCAGGGCGCCCGCGGGCGCCGGCGGGCAGGGGGGGGCGCCGCAGCCCGGACAGCTCCGCCGGTCCCGCTGCCCTCCTGGGGGTCCGGCCGAGCGCCCCGGCTCCCCCCGCTCAAGACCCCCGGGCCACCAACCCCCGCCCCGCGGCTGCCGGTCCGGGAAAGGCCGGGCGGGGGTCGCAGCGCTCCCGGGGCTTTAGTTTGAGCTGCCCTGAAGAAGTTTGGTCAGTCCTGAAGATTTGACACCCCCCCCCCCCGCCCTCCACCCTCCGCCTCCGCCTGTTGCCTTCTTGGCGCCAGACGAGCACCGGTCGCCGAGCGGGACTCTGAGCATACGCAGAGTGCCCGGCCTTAGGTGGTCGGGAATGAATGAAGTGGTGCCAGCTTGGCGTATTTATACGGCCCCTGGGGATCTGCCCCTCCCCAAAGCCCCCCCCCCCCGGCAAGGTCAAAATAGCAGGTTACGGCAGGGGTCTTCAAACTTGGCCCTTTTATGACTTGTGGACTTCAATTCCCAGAATTCCTCAGCCAGCTTGTCTGGCTGAGGAATTCTGGGAGTTGAAGTCCACAAGTCATAAAAGGGCCAAGTTTGAAGACCCCAAATGTATCCAGGGACGGGAGATACTTTTCCCCCCAAATGATCGGGCTTTTCCCAGGGGTTCAGGCGGGGGCCTCACCGGGAAACCAGCCCTGATTGGGGTGGGGTGGGGTGGGGGTCAAAAAAGTCAAGATGGCCACCACCACCTGGAGATGGACACGGGTCCCTTTGGCATCACATTTGCCTGGTTACGGGCGCCGCCTTGACTTTTTGGACCCCGTAGTAGGCAAAGTGTGGAAATGGACGCTGGCGCCCCCCACTGGCCTGGGCCCTCCTAAAGCCTCCCCCGTGTCCAGCCCACCCCAGCCTCACTTTTCAAAATGAACCCAAAGAAAGGGATGCCCGGCGTGCCAACCCTGAGCAGGGGGGTGGGTGTACCCGCTTGCCCCCTGGTGCCCGAGGACCTCGCCTGCCGCTCACCTGGCCAGGCAGCCTTTGGAGAAGGCGCAGCTCACTTTGCCTGCCATGCTGCCTCCTGAGGAGGGGCTTAGGAGGGGGCAATCGTGGCCCTGGCTCACTTCTGCCAGATGCCAGGCGATCCTCCTCCGGTCGAGAAAGGACGGCCGGGGCCCCACGTGCTCCCTGGCTGGGCATTTGACACCTGTCCCTGCAAGTGTGTGGGGGGGGGCGAGTGACATTCCAGCACTTGGAGGGTTGGAAAATCCGCCTGGGCACGAAGTCTGGATCTGAGCCCCAAAGGGGCTTTTCTGAGAATCCGCTGGTTCCCTTCTCACCCAAGAATCTCCTTCTTCAGAGAGGGAGAGAGTGAAGGAAGAGAATGAAAGAAAAGGAAGGAAGGAAGGAAGGAAGGAAGGAAGGAAGGAAGGAAGGAAGGAAGGAAGGAAGGAAGGAAGAAAGGAAGTCTGGGGAACTGAAGAAGCTTCTTGGATGAGAAGTGAAATGTTTTCAAGGGAAAAACCAAGAGAGTCCAGTTGCCTGTTGGAAAGAAAAGCCCCTTGGGGACAACCTCGGGTAGATCCGAGCACCGGTTTCCCAAGCGGCTGCCGGCGGACGTTGTGGTCTTCCAGGAAAGAGAGAAGCTGCTTTGGCTGCTGCCCTTCCTCAAAAGAGCGTCTCCTCAAGAGGGAGGGAGAAGACCCTGCTCCCTCGCACGGACACCTGGCACCCGAGGGGAGAAGCCAGCTGGGGAGGGACTGCCAACTGGCTATCAAGGGCCTCCCCCCCAGCACATGACGGCCTGCTTTGGGGACAGGGAGGGCTGTAGAGTAAGGAAGGAGCAGGTGGGACGGCAGGGCGGGGGGGGGGCTTCTGGTTCAGAAGCTTGACCACACCATGAGTGCTCTTATTTGGAAAAGCATCATGGAGGAGGAGGAGGAGGGTGGGGTGGTATGGAGTGAAATAATAGAATAGAATAAAGTAAATAAAGTAACAGAGTAGAGTAGAGTAGAACAGAATAGAATAATAAATAGAATAGAATAAGGAACGGAACGGAATAGAATAGAATAGAATAGAATAGAATAGAATAGAATAGAATAGAATAGAATAGAATAGAATAGAATAGAATAGAATAGAATAGAATAGAATAGAATAGAATAGAATAGAATAGAATAGAATAGAATAGAATAGAATCTGGGAGGGACCTTAGAGGTCTTCTAGTCCAGCCCCCCCCCCCCGCTCAAGCAGGAGCACCTGTACCATCTAAGAAGAAGAAGAAGGGGAGGGGGTGATCAGCACTCACCTGACTGTTTCAAACGAAGGTCCTGGACCTTGGAAGGACAGCAAGAAATCCTTTTATACCAGCAGCTTCGGCCCTTTGTGACCTGCCTTGCGCAAGGGGGACCTCTGGAAGCTGACCAGCTGGCAGCTTCTTCCAACTCTCTTGCCCACCTCTCGTCTTGCCTGACCACCGATGTCCAGAGTCCAGCCTAGCTGCTCTCAACTCCCTCTCTGCACCTCGCAGCCAGCCAAAGACCGCCGGCTCACAACCCCGGCACGGCCTTTTCACCCGTGGGCAGAGGGCAGGAGGGACAGCTCAAATGTCTTCTCCGAGTCCGGGCGGAGGGTGCAACCCGCCAGGCGTGTCGGAGGAGGTGGTGGTGCAAGAGGCGAGGGCCGCAGGTAGGCCAGGCCGGGCCAAGCGGGGAGGGCGGGGGCAGGAGCATCAGGTTCTGCTGGCTTTGGGGCCAGGGAGGAGTTCAAGGAACGGCCTCTCTTGACCAACAAGGCTTAGTCAACCCAGGAAGCTTCAGAGAAACCAAACAAGGGCCTTTGGGCCAAAAAAATCCCCCAGGCAGTTCAGGAAGTTCACAGCAGTTTAAACTCAGGACCAGGAAAAAGCACAGCCTCAGCTCCAGCCGGCCAGCTGTGCTCCAGCTGTTGCCCAAGGTTCCTGCATTGAAGGAACAGAGTTCACGCTCTCTCGGGGGAAATTCTTCGGAAGCCAGCGGCCCAAATGGTTTGGTGTGTATGATCATGGGAGACACGGTGACACAGATGCTAGATAAACTGCCAAGTCGTGGCAGATGGTGCAAGGTGGGGTCCCCGACGCCTGGCTGGGACAGAGAGTCCTTGCAGAAGTTGAGATCAATCAGAAGAGAGCTGGGAGGGACCCAGAGGCCTTCTAGTCCAGCCCTCTGCTCAAGCAGGAGACCCTATGCCAGGGGTCCTCAACCTTGGCAACCTTAAGACTTGGGGACATCAACTGGCTGAGGAATTCTGGGAGTTGAAGTCCCCAAGTCTTAAAGTTGCCAAGGTTGAGGACCCCTGCCCTATTTGAATTTCAGACAAGTGGCTGTCCAGTCTCTTCTTTAAAACCTCCAGTGATAGATCACGCACAACCTCTGGTAGCAACTTCTGTTCCACTGCTTAATTAATAAAATAACAGAGCTGGAAGGGACCTTGGAGGTCATCTAGTCCAGCCCCCTGCTCAAGCAGGAGACCCTACGCCATTCCAGACAAGTGGCTGTCCAGCGTCTACTTAAAAACCTCCAGTGATGGATCACCCACAACTTCTGGAGGCAACTTCTGTTCCGCTGGTTAATTGTTTTCACTGTTACGTTAATTGTTCTTGCTGTTAGATGCAGCCAGGCAAACCAGCAAGAGCTGCCTACAGAGTTGGGAAGAGTTAATTTCCTGGGAGTGTATTTTTCCGAATTGGCAGCTCTTGTTTGGCCCGAACCTTTGGAATTGAAGGATTGAACTTCTGTGTGGTGGGGGTCTTCGGGTAGACCACTCAGAACAGACTTTTGTGCAGAGGGGGTGGGGTGGGGTGGGTGGCAAACTGCTCAGGCAGGCAGGTGCTTGGAAGGTTCGTAGAACCCTAAGGCCAGATGGGTCCTGCCCCAGGGAAGGAATCCTTATTCCGCCAGGACAAATGGTTGGATCCCATGATGAGACCAGGTTAATTCCTGACATTGTACGCCACCACTCACTGCCTCAGGGATCCCCTGTGAGAGACTTCCTGCGAGGCCCCAAGAACCAAGAGTGACACGTGGCCTTACTCAAGAGTAGCTTCCTCGTTGCTCTTCACCTATCGACAGAATCTCGCCAGACTGAAGCAAGCATTTGCATTACTACAGATACTGTATATTCTGGGAACAGCAAGAAGGAGCTGGTTTAACCTCTTCAATCTTTCCAAGCTCCGCTCCCTCTGGTAAAGCTGCACCGCCCTTCGGGTAATCCAGACCGCATTCCACCCCAGTCCAGCTACTCCGATCTAAAGCTACTTTGGGAGGGGCGCAGGAAGGGTGTCGCCTGAAAGAAGCCAGGTTTCATCCTGGTCTTGCATAAGGTGAGAGTCGGGCAGTTCCAGAAAAACACAGAGTTGAGTGAAGGCAGCGAGGTGGCTTATTCCTCGCTATCATCGCTGTTGCAGGGAAGGGAAGCTGCGCTGCTGTTGTGATTCAGGGTCAGCCTGTGGGTTCGGCAGTTGGGTCGGACAACTCAGAGGAGGAGGGGGGTGTTGAAGACCTTGCTGAGGGGGTTGAAGATCTTGCTGATGAGAGCCCTCAGCCAGGCCCCTCCCACTTGGTCACCATGGAGACCCAGCTGTGTGAGCCTGACAGCGTGGATGAAGATGACCCACAGCTGGCCCTGTTCAAGGAGTAAACAGAGGAAGGCAATGGGGCTCCTCGGAAGGAGGCAGAGAGAAGCCACGCCCTGAACTCTATTTAAGGGGAATGTCTGGGAGGGCTGGTTTGCTGAAGGCAACCGCTGGGATGGTTCATGCTTCTTAAAGCTCCGGTTTCTTGGTTCGTGTCTTGTTTGTTTTTGTAGCTATAAATTTGGCAGGCGTAGTTCCAGCCTCTTGCCGTTTGTGGAGGGGTTGTCCCTGCCTTTTCTGCAGGGCCGGTAGCAGGCTGGTACAGAACAGCTGCCTCCAATGCACCTTTTCTGCCCTGGATCCATAAGACTGGGCAGCCTAGGAGAAACGGGGCAGTTAGGAAGACGATGAACAAATGACTCTGGAAAGAGTGCAGAGAAGAACAACAAGGATGATTGGAGGGCTGTAGGCTAAAGCATATGAAGAACGGTTGCAGGAATTGGGTACGGCCACTCCAGAGAAGAGGACTAGCGGGGACATGATAGCAACTCTTCCAGTATCTCAGGGGCTGCCCCAAAGAAGAGGGAGTCAAGCTATTCTCCAAAGCACCTGAAGGCAGGACAAGAAGCAACGGATGGAAACTAGTCAAGGAGAGAAGCAACCTGGAACTAAGGAGAAACTTCCTAACAGTGAGGACACTTAATCAGTGTAATAGAAGTTGCCTCCAGAAGTTGTGGGTGCTCCATCACTGGAGATTTTCAAGAAGAGACTGGGATGATAGGGTAGGCAACCTTGGCTCTTTTATGACTTGTGGACTTCAACTCCCAGAATTCCCGAGCCAGCCATGCTGAGGAGAAATGGAGAGGTTTCCATACTGAGCCATGCTGGCTGAGGAATTCTGGGAGTTGAAGTCCACGAGTCATAAAAGAGCCAAGGTTGCCTAGCCCTGGTATAGATTATTCTGTTATTCTGATCTAGCCAGCCTTTAAAAAGTTGATCTGGGATCGTGGGTTGGATTGGGCACACAAATGTCTTAACAATCCTAGCAGTCTTGTAGTTGTGATCAGCCAGGTACCACCTTCACCTCCTACCATGCTTGGCTTGGCCAACTGATGAGTGGAAACAAGCCTTTCCAGCGCAAAGCCCTGCACGCAATCTGTGGGATGGCGCACATGTTGGCCAGGTGCCATCCCAGTACAGAAGCCCCACAGATGAAGATCAGGGCTTTGACCTGGAGCTCCGGTGATTCTTCAGGAGTTGGTGGCCCACCAGCATAGCTCGGAGGCTAAACAGATGCCCTCCTTCTCAGTGTGGCTTGGATTCAACCCCGTTGTGCAAATAGGAGTGGGAAATACACAGATACAGTATGGGCTTGCTCCTATCACCTGTCTAATTCTGGAGCAGTGAAAGCTACAACAACCCTCCCACCACCACCCCAAAATCCTTACCAGTCCAACCATGGTCAACCCAAGATGGCTTATGTTTTGCTTGCTTGGGTTTCAAGCAATGTGCACGTTGCATGTGTCTGACTCACGGGGCTGTGCCTGTTTACTGCAGGTGCCCCATTCCTGACAAGCAAGGCCAAGGCCCACGGCTAATCCTTGGCAGGTCTTGCACCAGGTTGAAGCAATTTGCCCACCAAGGACGACACCCGGAGCAGGTGTCCTTGAGGATCTCTGCTGAGACTCGGGAAAGAAGCAACAGATGGAGGCTAATCAAGGAGAGAAGCAACCTAGAACTAAGGAGGAGAACTAGGGGAACTTCAAACTTGGCTGCTTTAAGACTTGTGGACTTCAACTCCCAGAATTCTTGAGCTAGCATGGTTGGCTGGGGAATTCTGGGACTTAAAAAGTTGCCAAAGTTGGACACCCCTGCCTTAAAGCATCTAGATCAGGGGTCTTCAAACCTGGCCCTTTTATGACTCGTGGACTTGCAACTGCCAGAATTCCTCAGCCAGGCACGCTGAGGAATTCTGGGAGTTGAAGTCCACAAGTCATAAAAGGGCCAGGTTTGAAGACCCCTGATCTAGACTGCATGAACCAAAAGCACAGCTGGCTGAGGAATTCTGGGAGTTGAAGTCCACAGGTTGTAAAAAGGCCACAGTTGCCTGCCTCTGATCTGGAGTCTTAGTTTAGGGCCTCTTGGCAGAAGGTACCAAACTGTCAATCATAGATCACAGAATAACTGGGTTGGAAGGGACCTTAGAGGTCTTCTAGTCCAACTCCCTATATACCTTATACATCGGGGAATAATGGGATGAATATGAGCATCCAGGGGCTGATGATGTAACAGTAGTGGTTGGTGAACTGGTGTAAGGAAAACAGCCTAGTTTTAAATACTGGAAAAACCAGAGATCATTGTCAATTTCAGAAAAGGCAGGCACAGCCACACTTCTCTGTGCATTAATGATTCACCTGTGGAGAGGGTTACCAGCATCAAATTCCTGGCTGTGCAACTAACAAGTAGGCTGGCTTGGTCAATCAAGACTGAAGCGGGCACAGCAGTGCCTGCACTTTCTGCGTTGCATGAGAAAAGCACATCTTCCCCTGTCCTGACCACTTTCTACAGGGGGACGATCGAGAGCATCCCGTCGTACTGCATCACAGTCCGGTTTGGAAGCATCCCTGCTTCAGACAGGGAGGCAGGGCAGAGAGTGGTGAGGAGGGCTGAAAAGATCATGGGCAGTTCCCTCCCTCCCATCCAGGACATGGCACAGAAGCGTTGCTTGAGCAGGGTCCGTAAGATTATCTGGGGCGCTACTCATCCTCTTCACCACCTGTTTTCCTTGTTCCCTTCTGGGAGGGGGGGGCTTCGTGGTATCCGTAGCAGAACATCCGGATTCAGCCATAGTTTCATTCCACACGGCATTAACCTTGCGAACTCTCAAGCTTCCTCCTCCCGTTACATATTCAAGGTGGACAGTATTTAATATTTTATTGTTATGTATATGTAGGGGTGTGGGTCTATACCTAGGTTGTATATAGTATGTTCAGGTGTGCGTTTCACTTTGAGAGCAGGCCACTAAATTTCATTTTTGATGTGCGGCCTTGCGCCCACAGTAAAAAATGACAATAAAGGTTATCTTATCAATATAAATGTCAGAGGCTTCATTAAGGCCAAGGAGGAGGGGATACGGAGGAACGGATAAGCAGAAATCAGGAGGTGGCCTGGTCCAGTGGGATGCTCAGCCTTGACCGGTAACGGAAAGAGAGCCAGGCACGGGAGGGAGGGAGGGAGGGAGGGAAAAAAGGCACCGGAGCTGAGGTTGAAGTCCTGGTCTTTGTCTGAGGGTCCACCTTAGCACGTGTGTGCAAACATCTTCGGACTTTAACTGGGCTGGGGGATTCTGGGAGTGACACGGATGGACACCCCTGGTTCACGAAGAATCAGCCGCGCTCCCTCGCTGCTAGAGAGCTGACCGCTGTCCCTCTCCCGCCTCCCCCAAGCCCAGAGTCCGAATGGTGGGATGCATGGAGGGCAGCAGAGACACACACGAACACCACCAGCCGGGAGTCTTCCAAAAGGCCTTTAATTATAGAAAAAGTGCAAACCAGAAGCCGCTGCCTTCCCTGCTCGGTCCCAGAGGGGTGTGTGTGTGTGTGTGTGTGTGTCAAGGGCAGCCTCCCACGGGTGGGGTTTCTCCCCCGCCCTGGCTGGGCTGCTGCCTGAAGCAGGAGCGGGCCTGGCAGGCTGACCCTCGCAGGAGGAAGCAGGGGAGGGCAGCCTCTGGCATCCTAAGCCGATTTTTAGCTGCCGAGAGGGGGGGTATCTATTTGGTGGGGGGAGTACCCAAGGCGTCCCCCGGAAGAGCCCTTCTTGGTTTGGAGAGGGGTTCGGTTTCCCCTCCGCTTCAGCCTCAGCTCCCCGGCCGGCCGCAGGGCAGAGCTGGGGCAGGTCACAGCCCAGCCTGGAGACGAAGCCGGGCAGACGAGACCCCCAAGAGCAATTGTCCAAAACGCCCCCCCCCCTCTCCTTCCACAGAGACAAAACCCAGGAGGAGCAAAAGGACGCTGGTTTTTTTCTTTCTTCTCCCCTGTCTGGTCAGGAAACCTGCCTTTTCACCTGCGATTAAGGTTTCTCAAGAGTACGGAGCCAGCCACGCCGCCTTAGAAAAGGCCGGGTTTCCCCCTGCCCCCCCCCGCAAAGACCCCATGAAAACGACCTTCCGAAGGGCGCCTGTGCTGAGGGGCACCCAGAGGGCATTCGCTCTGCCCCACTTCTTTGGGGAGGTAAGGGAAGAGGCCGGACTCCTGACCGAAAAGGCCCAGGAACGCAGGACAAAAGAATCCTCGGGCATGCAGGCAGTCCTTGGCTTAGGACCACCACGGACCCCAGAAGTTTGGTCGCTAAATGAGACACTTGTGACATGAGTTGTCCCCCTTTTTACGGCCCTTTCTTGCCACCGTTGCTGAGCGGATCACTGCAGTGGATAAGTTAGTAGTGCAGTCATTAAGTGAAACCGGCTTCCACCATTGACTCGGCTTGTCCAAAGGTCACAAAAGGGGATAGCTTGAGCCCGGGACACTGCGACCGCCGTAAACACGAGTCAGTTGCCGAGCGTCTGCATTTTGATCACGGGACCCGCATCACTCGTAAGGGTGAAAAACGGTCATATAAGCCCCTTTTTCCAGTGCTGTTATCACTTTGGTCACTAAACGAATGGTCGTTAAGTCGAGGACTGCCCGTGGTACAATATGGGGAGTACAACGTTAGAACAGCCGAAGAGAAGAGGTCAGGCGCGCTCCCAGCAGATGAAACCCAGTATGGGGCTTCCTGCCTGAGCAGGGGGTTGGACTAGATGACCTCCCAGGTCCATTTCCAACTGTTATTACCATCATTATGACTGCCAAATGGGCAAACGGCGTGGCCAGGCAGCTCCGAAGAGACACAAAACTCTGGGGGTGCGTCCCTAGAGGGATCCCCAGCAGGAAATAAAGAGGCCCTAATCCCGCCAGGTGGGGCTCCGGTCAGGCCCTGTTTGTGTCCAGTTCTGGGAGGGGAAAAAACGATTTGATAAGATTGAGGGAGTCCACAGTCGGGCAACAAAAAACGGTCCGAGGTCTGAAGGATAAAAAAACGGATCAGGAAAGACGGGAGGAACCGGACACGCACAGCCTGCAGGGCAGAAGGGAGAGGGAACCGGGGGGGGGGGGAACCCAATGGAGACCTTTACATCTACTAAGGGTGTAAGTATTTTACGCCGGAGGGGAGCCTTCACTTGCAAAAGGCCGGAGGAAACCTCTGCGAAATCAGGCTTTCCATGTTCCTGAATATTGAAAACAGGAGGGAGGGAGGGGGGATCTAGGCGTCCCAGGATAATGTGGCAGGATCCAATCTGGGCCGGTCTTCCCAGCTTTCCCACTCCTGAGGGAGCCCCCCCCCCGTCCTCAAGGAGTTTCTCCCCGCTAGAGGATGGGGGCACCGGCCGGAGTCCCGAAGCTGGGAAGACTCAACCTGCTGGTTCTCAGGGACCGACCCAGGCTGGATCCTGGGACGCCTAGATCCCCCCTCCCCCCTCTTTTCGGGATTCAGCCCCCACTGAAGCGGGAGGGGACGCTGCCCGCCCTCGACCTTCGGTTGTGAAGCCAGAGAGGGGCAAGAAAGGGGATTTTTGAGCTAAGTCAAAATCCTTCCCCCCACCCCAGTCTAGAGCTGTGGTTTTTTTTTCAAATTTGGCAACTTTTAAGATGAACGGACTTCAACTCCCTGTGCTGGCAGGGGAATTCTGGGAGTTGAATCCCTCCCCCCCCCCCCGCCCCGTCTTAAAGTTGCAAGTTCCCAAAGGACCTTTATTGCTTGGCCAGGGACAGGAAAGCCGGCAGGGTTAAAAATGAGCCGTTAGAAAAATACAGCCGTCCAATTTTTTTTACAAAAGAGCGTTGGGTAAAAAAAGAAAAGAAAAGAAAAGGGGAAATTCGGAGCTTGCAAAGGACTGGCCAGGGCAGCAGATTCCCACAGCCAGCCAGGCACACTCAGCACGAGAGAGAGTACGAAAGGGCGGGTCTCTGCGATTCACCTGCCCTGGAGAGACAAAACACACACACACACACACACACACACACGCACGCACGCACGCACGCACGCACGCACGCAGGCCAAGGAAGTCAGGATCAACCACAGCATCCTCCCTCCTCCGGAAGCCTGGAATGCCACAGGATCTGCCTCTTCAAGCTGCTGCAACTCTACAAAGTAGAGTAAGGTTGGTGGGAAGCAGTCAGAACAGGCATACACGCATCTCTCTTTCTCTCTCTTTCTCATTCTCTCTTTCTCTCTCTTTCTCATTCTCTCTTTCTCATTCTCTTTCTCTCATTCTCTTTCTCATTCCTTCTTTCATTCTCTTTCTCTCTCATTCTCTTACTCATTCTCTCTCTCATTCTTTTTCTTTCATTCTCTTTCTCATCCTTTCTTTCTCTTACTCTCTCATTCTTTTTCTTTCTCTCATTCTCTCTCTCTCTCTCTCTCTCTCTCTCTCTCTCTCTCTCTCTCTCTCTCTCTCTCACACACACACACACACACACACACACACAAAACCCCCTTGCCCTTGGGTACAAAGGGAAAGCAGTGAGCATCTCATCCAAGCTCAACTCACCCTGCTATCAATTCCCAGGCCCTTTGGAGGCTGGGGAAGCTGCCCCAAAGACCTGCCAGTTCCCACCCCCTCCAATCCCCCCCAGCCCTCCCCACCGCCCTCCGGCTTGCCCTGGCCGGCCGCGGAAGGGGCCTGGGGAGGTGCCGGTGGGATAAGCCGCACTGACTCGCAGCTCAGGGCTACCGACTTTGGGTTACACAAGGCGGACAGTCACCAAACGGAGCTAAGAACGGGAAGCCAAGCGGCTCGTTGCTGCCACCCAGGGATCCCCAGGGGTTTTGCGGGCGGAGCTGCCTCGGTGCTGGGGCAGACCTGGGCCGGCCCCCTTTCAGCTCGTCCCGCAGCCGAAGGAAGTGAGCTGGGACACAGTCGGAGGGGACAGTGGGCACAGGCAGACCGGCCCACGGGCCCTCTCTTCCTGGCGGCCACGGCCAAGCCCTCCTGGGCATCACCGCCCGGCTTGGGCCTCAGTGCCCGGCGAAAGAGCGACGCCAGGCCAAGCTGCACCCCCAGCCGTTTGTCCACAGTCCTTGAGCAGGGGGGTTGGACTAGATGACCTCCAAGGTCCCTTCCCGCTCCGTTGAGTGGGGGCATTCGGCCCTCCCTGAGATCTCCACGCCTCCACAGGCAGCGGAAGAACATCGTCCCCAAAGCTTCGGCTCGCCAGGGGCCGGCCTCTTCCCACAAGGAAGAGGGGCGGAGGGCTGGGCCGGCCCGGCCCGTGAGGAGTGGGCCTCTCCGCTCACATCAGCTGGCAAGCAGCGGCCTCTTCTGGGCCGGCCTCTCTCCTCGGCCGGAGCAGCCAGCTTGAGGAGGGGAGGGTCTCCGCCGGCTGCTGTGAGGGAGGCAGCGTTGGGCCCCACCTGGGGGGGCTGGGGGGGCCTGGCCGGGGCCGGGCGGCAGCTCTTCCATCGGGGGGCGCTGCAGCTTGGCCGCTGCCCGCTGGCGCTTGAGGTCCGCTAAGGTGTGGTGGGCCTTCTCCTTGCTGAGGCCGGACGCCGGGTCACCCTGGGCAGCTGGCGGGTAGGAAGAGGCGCGGTCCGGGCCCTTGGGGTGGGGGGGATGAGGGGGGGCTGTGCCGTTGCGCTCCTCGGGCCCCCCTGCTTCCGCTCTGGGGTCCTGTGGGGTGCAGAGAGGAAGGGTCTAAGCCGGGGGTCTTCAAACTTGGCCTTTTGATGACTTGTGGACTTCAACTCCCAGAATTCCTCAGTCAGGCACGCGTGAAGACCCCGGTCTAAGCTGAGCAGAAGCCCCCCCTCCCCCCGCCCAGGAATGCCACAGACACGGGGCTCACCGCAAGCGTCAGGAGCATCGATGGAGGGCAGCTTCCGAGCCTGGGGGCCAGCCCTCCCCACAGAAAGGGGGAACAGATTGCCGGTGCTTAGGAGGAAAAGTGGGGGGGGGGGCGCCGAGGCCAGACAGGAAGGGAGCCCCCCCCCCCGATCTGCCCATCGCTTCCCCAGCAGCAAAGCTTCAAGTGCCTTAACTTGAAATGCCCCCTCGTTTCAGGGAAGCCACATTTTGGGGAGGGCGAGCGTCTTTCGCATTCAGGGCCCATTCCAAATACCTAAGGGGGGGGGGGCACGGCAGGGCCAGAGGGGAATCCGGGTGTGACCTGGTGGAATTTGAAGCCAACGACAACTGCAGGCAGTCCCCAACTTCACAACAGTTCATTCAGTGACTGTTCAAAGTTACAACGGGGCTGCGAAAGAGGGCTATTTATGACTTTTTTTCCACCCTTACGACCGTGGCAGCGTCCCCCAGGATCACGTGGTCAAAATTCAGCCACTGGGCAACCGGCTGGCACTTATGACGGATGCAGCGTCCCAGAGTGATCACGTGATCCCCTTTGGCGACTTTCTGACCAGCAAGGTCAGTGGGGGAAGCCGGTTTCACTTAACGCCCGTGGGGCTAAATGAACAACTGCGGCGATTAACAACTGCGGCAGGGAAAGTCGTGAAACGGGGCAAAACCCGCTTAACGACTGTCTCGCTTAGCAACATAAGTTCGGGGCTCCGCTGTGGTCGCTTAACCCGAGGACTCCTGTACACGAAAGGGCCCTGACGGGTCAGTGAAGGCCCCAAGACGGAGGGGAGGCTTGCCCAGCGATGCAGGCCCAAAGCCCCCTCTTGCAAAAACCAGCGTGCCTCCCTCTGACTTTTGAGGGGGGGGAAGAAAAGCGGGGGGAGCAGGGAAGGCCTGAGTCTGGGGGTGCTGCCCCCCCCGGCCTCTGACTCCCACCTGGACTAGGAGTTGCCCATCGGCCTGTCCATCCTCCTCCTCCTCCGGCTCTCCCTCGCTCTGCCGCCGCCGTTGCCACACGATGGCCTCCTTGGCGTGCTCCTTGCGGTAGAGGTTGGTGCGCTGGGTCACGCTCACCCGCCTGACCACTTTCCTGGGGGGGGGAGAGAGAGAGAAGGCGCGGTTGAGGGTCACTGAGGGAAAGCCAGCGCGGGCCCTGCTCCTCCGCGGGTTTGGAGCCCTCCCTGCTCCTCCTCCTCCACTATGCAAGCTTCTAGCACTGATGGTGTTACCTAGTTCAGCGTTTCCCAACCTTAGGAACTTGAAGATGCGTGGACTTCAACTCCCAGAATTCCCCAGCCAGCTATGCTGGCTGGGGAATTCTGGGAGTTGAAGTCCACGCATCTTCAAGTTCCTAAGGTTGGGAAACGCTGACCTAGTTGGGTAATGAAATGTCTCCAGGAAAAACCGCCAAGCTCAGAGAGGACCAAGCACCCCACAGTCTTCCTCCTCCTCCTCCTCCTCCTCCTCCTCCTCCTCCTCCTCCTCCTCCTCCTCCTCCTCTCCCTGCCTGCCTGCTCTGGCCAAAGGCGGTCTGGCTACCATCCCCCCCCAGCCCCCCAGCCCCTGGAGCCCACCCTCGGCTGCCGGCACTGGACGTCCGGCGCTGCAGCAGGGACTTCTGCTTGTCGTGGGACTTCATGACGGCATCCTGCTTGTGCTTCAGCTCCAGAAGTTTGGCCCGCACGTCTTCGTTCGCACACACATCTGGCGGGGGGGGGGAGAGAAGCAGCCTCAGTGCGGCCCCCAAAGGCCCTTCGCCCCCGAGGGGCTCCCTGCATGAAAATGGCCTTCTCCGGACCTTTCGCCCGTGGTCCAGACCGCCACCAACGGCAGACTACTCAACCCAGGAGGTCGACACGAATTGGGCTAAACGCGTTTGAATGCACTGACTGGATGTTAACAGGCAGGGCTAGGCCAGGGCTAGGCCACCTCGGCTCTTTTAGGACTGGTGGACTTCAACTCCCAGAATTCCTGAGCCAGCCACGCTGAGGGGAAAGGGAGAGGTTTCCAAGCTGAGCCAGGCTGGCTCAGGAATTCTGGGAGTTGAAGTCCACCAGTCATGAAGGGGCCATAGTTTCCCTCATGCTGGCTCAGGAATTCTGGGAGTTGAAGTCCACCAGTCATGAAGGGGCCATAGTTCCCCCATGCCGGCTCAGGAATTCTGGGAGTTTTAGTCCACGAGTCATGAAGGGGCCATAGTTTCCCTCATGCTGGCTCAGGAATTCTGGGAGTTGAAGTCCACCAGTCATGAAGGGGCCTGCTTGGGGGGCCGCTGAGCCTGCTGGAAGCTCCAGGGGGGAGGCCGAGGTCTGCCCCTCCCTCCCTCTCCTCTTGCTCACCCAGCGGGCTCTCCTCCAAGACCGACTTCCCGTTGAGATCTGCTCCGTGGGCCACCAGCAGCTCCACCAAGGGGATCTGTCGGCCGCAGGACAAGGGGTCAGCCGGACAAGGGCGGGGAGGGAGCCCCCCAGGCCGGGCACGAAGGGGAGAGCCAACCTCAGAGAATGGGGGGCCTGGACCGACCCAGTGGAGCCTTCTGACCCACAACTGCTGAAAAGAGCCCCCCCACCCACCCCCCGGGCTGGCTGGGTCCTGGGAGGGCTCCGAGGGGGCGTCGGGGCGACTCACCTGGCCCCAGCAAGCGGCGGCATGGAGGGGCTGCCAGCCGTCGTGGTCCCTGGCGCTCAGGCTGGCCTGATTTTCTATCAAGAGCTCGGCAGCCTCCAAGTAGCCATTGGCTGAAGCGATGTGCAGCTGTGGGGCAGGGAAAGGGGAGGCTGAGCCTCTGGGGAGGGCGGGGGGCGCGGGGGCGGGCGGGCAGGTGGCCGGGCCTCACCTGAGCCACACGGGGGGCCTCACAAGGCCACGCTGGGGCGGGCCGAGTCCCGGGGGCCTGCGCATCGGGCCGCCATCTCAGAAGGAAAGAAAGCACAGATGTTTTGCAGAGAAAGCTTTGGGGACAGAAGGAAGGAAGGGAGGGAGGGAGGGAGGGAGGGAGGGAGGGAGGAGAGGAAGGAAGGAAGGAAGGAAGGAAGGAAGGAAGGAAGGAAGGAAGGAAGGAAGGAAGGAAGGAAGGAAGGAAGGAAGGAAGGAAAGAAGGAAGGGAGGGAGGGAGGGAGGGAGGGAGGGAGGGAGGGAGGGAGGAAGGAAGGAAGGAAGGAAGGAAGGAAGGAAGGAAGGAAGGAAGGAAGGAGGGAAGGAAGGGAGGGAGGGAGGGAGGGAGGGAGGGAGGGAGGAGAGGAAGGGAGGGAGAGAGGGAAGGAGGGAGGGAAGAAAGAGATGGGAAAGGATGGAAAGAGATGCAAAAGGAGAGAGGGAGGGAGGGAGAGAGGGAAGGAGGGAAGGAGGGAGGGAAGAAAGAGCTGGGAAAGGATGGAAAGAGATGCAAAAGGAGAGAGGGAGGGAGGGAGGGAAGGAGGGAGAGAGGGAAGAGATGGGAAAGGAAAGAGATGCAAAAGGAGGGAGGTAGCAAATGAGGGAGGAAGGAAGGAAGGAAGGGAAGCCAGGAGGGCTTCTCCACCCCCAAAGTCCTGCCAGGGTCCCGGGTTCCTCTCACCAGGGTGGCCTTGTGGTCCAGGGGGGCGTTCAGATCAGCCCCTTCTCTCACCAACCGCCGGATGTCCGTCACCAGGGTGCGCTCCACCGCCGAGCGGGCCTCCTCAATGCTGGCCTGTGTGATCTCTAAGGGGAGAGAGGGCAGCTGCCAGTCGGGAAAGCGGGGAGCAGCCACGCCGGCCCCCTCCGGGGCTCCAGCTGCCCCCTTTCTGCCGTCTAGGGCAGGGGTCCCCAAGCTTGGCCACTTCGTGACTTGTGGACTTCAACTCCCAGAACTCCTCAGCCAGCCACGCCGACCGAGGAATTCTGGGAGTTGAAGTCCACAAGTCACGAAGTGCCCAAACAGGGGGACTCCTGGTCCAGGGCAAGGCGGCGACCCAAGGCTGCCCCCCACGGAGGTTGTCCCCACTGATTTTGCTCTTCGGGAGGGTTTTTTTTCCTTGAAAACATTTCACTCGCTCATCCAAGAAGCTTCCTCAGAGCGGGAAGGATTCACCCAGCAGTGGAGAAGCGTTTGGGAGGAGAAGGGAAACGTCTTCGAGGGAAAACCCAGGAAATTCCGCTCGCCTCTTGAACCCAGACCTGCAGGATGGAGAACCCCCTGTGGGCCTACAAAGAGGATACTTAGGGGAAGGGGGGGCTGCTGGGGCCAAGAAAGAGTGGGGGGGGCGAAGGGGTGGGAACGCCAGAGGGGGAGGCTGGGGCAGGAGGAAAGACGCAGGCTGACCTGCTTTGGTTCAGCACAGAGGGGGGAGGGGGGTCCGGCTGCCCAACAAGGAGGGGGGGGCCGAGAACCCCCCCCGCTGGATGCAGAGGTCAAGCCCCCCCACCCCAAAGAGGCCAGGGCCCTCAAGAAGAAAGGGCAGCCGAGTCCCCCCTGAGGGCCTGTCCTGGGGACTCCATCGTGGAACAGCACCAATATGAACCAGTTTAGCCATAGGTGTATTCCTGCTTCTTGCCTCCTGCCTCTCTGTGTGTGTGTGTGTGTGAGAGAGAGAGAGAGAAAGAGAGAAAGACAGAGAGAGAGAGAGAGAGAGAGAGAGAGAGAGAGAGAGAGAGAGAGAGAGAGAGAGAGAGAGAGAGAGAGAGAGAGAGAGAGAGAGAACTATTCCTTCCTCCTTCTGGGGCCTTTGGCTTCGGGGTTGCTCTCCTGGGGGAGGGGAGGGGAGGGGAGGGGGGGTCTTGGCTTCGAAGCACCTGCCGGGAGGCAAGCAGCAGCCTCTCCTGGGGGAGGCAGGAGGCAAGGCTGGGGGTCCCCGGCGGAGCAGCCCAGCCCTGCCCGACTCCAGGGGGTCCGAGGAGATCAAGAGAAGGAACCCGGGAGGGGAGGAAAGCACAGATCCGGGATGGAGGCTGGGGGGGGGGCAGGGAGGGGGGGCAAAGAACGGACCACGTTTTGATGCAGATGCCCTTTGGGCTCAGAAGAGGGGCCCTCCTCTGCTTACGAGGAGGCCAAGAAGCGGCTGCTTCTTCCAAAAAAGAAGGATATTCGCAGCTCAGGGTGGAACTGCGGGGTCCTGGGTGCTGCTCTCTGAGCGGGCTGGCTTCCTTGCAGACGTCTCGTGACCCAACTAAGTCGTATAATCAGTGCTAGGAGAGAGTGGGCTCCGAGGAGGAGGAGGAGGAGGAGGAGGAAGAGGAGGAGGGGGAGGAAGGAGGAGGACTGTGGGGTCCTGGGTGCTCTCAAAGCTGGCTGGTTTCTTTGCAGACGTCTCATGACCCAACTCGGTCGTATAATCAGTGCTAGGAGAGAGTGGGCTCCGAGGAGGAGGAGGATGGAGGAGGAGGAGGAGGAGGAGGAGGAAGAGGAGGAGGGGGAGGAAGGACGACTGTGGGGTCCTGGGTGCTCTCTGAGCGGGCTGGCTTCCTTGCAGACGCTTCTCGTGACCCAACTAAGTCGTATAATCAGTGCTAGGAGGGAGTGGGCTCCGAGGAGGAGGAGGAGGAGAAGGAGGAAGAGGAGGAGGGGGAGGAAGGAGGAGGACTGTGGGGTCCTGGGTGCTCTCTGAGCGGGCTGGCTTCCTTGCAGACGTCTCGTGACCCAAACTAGCTGACACCATCCTCAGTGCTAGGAGGGAGAAAGGTTTGCTCTCATTTTCATATACTAGCCAGTAGACAAACGAGTTAAGTTTATGTACAAAAAGCAGGAGAATCCCCACCCTCTATTAGCCCTGACGAGGTTACCTGGTTTGGGAAATGAAACGTCTGCAAGAAAAGCAGCCAGCTCAGAGTCCCGGGGAGCCCTTGGCTTCTCCTCCTCCGTCATCGTGGTGCCTCTGTCCAGATTCGGGGCTGGGGGGGCTGCTGAAGGGCCGCTGCCTCCACCACACACCCCCACCCCACCCCTGCAGGCTGCCCAGCCCCGGCTCGTGACAGGTCAGCCAAGCCAGAACCTCCTTGGCCGGGAGCAGCTGTGCGGGAGGGAGGCAGGGAGGGTCCCGGCGACCCCTCCTCCCCCTTGAAAGGGGGGCAAGGCAGGCCGAGCCCAGGCAGGAAGCCCCCTCACCTCGCTCAGCCATGGCTGCTTCCAGGTAGTCCAGCGAGGCCTCATCCTCACACAGGTCGTACGGCATGTTTCCATCCGAGTTGACGGCAAGCAGGTTGGCCCCTCTGGAGGAAAAAGGGGAGGGTGGGAGACAGGCGGGTGACGCTGGCCGCTGCCAAGACTGCCTGCTGCCCGCTGGGGGGGGCGAGGGTAACGGACACCCGGAGCTATTTTGATCCCAGAGCTGGCTGGCTGGCAGGGGGTCCGGTTTCCCTCCCTCCCCTGCAGGGCGGCTGAGACGGCGCCTGGTCCCTCCCCCTGCTGGGCGCCAGGGCCGGGCCCGGCCGGCCGAGGAAGAGGAGCCACTGGCAAGGCCGGCTCTGCCATCTGCCGACGGAAGCAGGAGAGGGAGAAGGCTGCAGGGAGGAGGGGTCTCGCCTCACAACCCACCCACCCCCCGCCCAAACCAGGATGCTGCTGCCAGGATAAATCATTTAAAATCATGCAATGACGCATTGTCGCAATACTATCATATTGTGACGTCAGGATTGCAGTAAAGATCGCAGTGCAAAGACCGCAGTAATAATAACAGCGTTGGAAGGGACCTAGGAGGTCATCTAGTCCAACCCCCCTGCTCATGCAGGAGACCCTACGGCCATTTCAGACAAACGGCTGTCTGGTCTCTTCTTAAAAACAGCAATACCTGCAATAATGCGGTGCAGGCAGCGGACCCAAAAAGTTCTGTTGCTAAGTGAGACACTTCGTTAAGTGAGTTTTGCCCCCGTGTTGCAACCTTCCTGGCCACTGTTGTTAGGTGAATCACGGCAACGGCTAAATCGGGAATGCCGCTGTTAAGTGGATCCGGCCTCCCCATTGACTTTGGTTGTTGGAAGGCCGCAAAAGGGGATCGCGTGACACACACCCCAGGACACTGCAACCGTCGTAAGTGTGAGTTAATTGCCGAGCATCTGAGTTCCGATCACACGAGCCTGGGATGCTGCAACGGTCCTGGAAAACGGTCCTAGGTCCCTTTCCTCACTAAAGGAACTCTTGTAACACTCTAAAGCAGAGGCCCCCAACCTTTGGGGCACCGGTTCCATGGGGAGAGGTTTTTCTGTGGACGGGGGGGGGGTGATTTTGCGTGCTGCCCGCATCCGCGGATGGGGCTTTGCTTGTTTGCGTGGACCGGTTGCTGGCATGCCACGACCCAGTACCGGTCCACGGCCCGGGGGTTGCGGACCCCCTGCTCTAAAGCCATCACGCTGCCCTTCCCTCCGGGGTCTCCCCCCACTGCCCAAAGAGGGACCCCTTCCTCGCTGGCAGGAAAAGCCGCGGGAATCTCTGCAGCTCAGACTTCTTTGGCCATGGCCCCGTTGGGGGGAGTGTCCTACGACGCGTCCCCCTGCCCGGGCTTAGATCTGGGGACAGGCTGTGACGCTCCCCGTCCTTTGGGATGACGTGCGCAGAGCGAAGGCCGCAAGTCCTACCGACATGGCTAAAAAGCCCTGGGGGGAAAGAGCCAGGCGCCCTCTTCTCCTTGCCCAAGGGAATGCGGCTGTGTGTGTGTGTGTGTGTGTGTGTGTGTGTGTGTGTGTGTGTGTGTGCTTTTTTAAACTCGAGAGGAAGACATATCAGAGACTCTGTGCCCCCCCCAAGCGAGGAAAGGGCGGTGGGGAGAGCAGGACCACCCCCAGTGCTTAAAGGAAAGGCTTAGGGAGCCCTGGTGGCGCAGTGGCCAGAAGGCGGCGTTGCAGGCTGACTCTGCCCACGGTCAGGAGTTCGATCCTGACTGGCTCAAGGTGGACTCAGATCGTTGGGGGCAAGAGGCTGGCTCTGCCAACCGCTTAGAGGGGGCTGAAGAGGGATATGAGTCTAAGTGCCAAGTGCTAATGACAAGGGATGGTCTCATCCAGGTGGTTGCCTGGCCTAGTGGTCAGGCGGTGAGGGAGTGAGTTCTAGTCCCGCCTTAGCCATGAAAGCCACCTGGGTGACTCTGGGCCAATCGCCAGGAGATGGTGAGTTCTAGTCCTGCCTTAGGCCTGAAAGCCGGCCGGTGACTCTGGGCCATTCCTCCTCTCTCCCCTCATCTCCCCTCACTGGGTTGTTGTTTGGGGAGAAACAGGAAGAGGGAGGAAGGTCAGGCTTGACTGCTGCCTTGAGGTGTTCATAAAGGAGGGATGCAAACATAAATATTTCCTGAAGGTGGGCGGAGGGGAGAAACTGGGCCAAAGGCTCCTGCCTGACTCAGCGGCTAAAGAACAAACCAGCCAACTTTGCATTATTCGCAAAATCCATGGAATTGCCGAAACGACCCCAAGCCACCACCAAGAGGTGCCTGCCCGGCATGATGGCCCTCGGGGGCCAGGCCGGCCTGACTCCAAGAGCCAGCGGAGACCCTCAAAGACCCCCCCAGGCCCCCCCCCCCAGCCTTCAAAGGGACGGCTCCTACCTCTCAATCAGCAGCCCCACCAGGGGCAGGTGCCCGCAGGTGGCGGCGGCGTGCAGCGGGGTCCAGAGCTCGCTGTCGCAGGCGTTCGCGTCGGCCCCGGCTTCCAGCAGCAGCTCCACGATCCGCCCGTAGTTGTCAATGCAGCACTGGGGAGACGGGAGGAAGGCCTGTTTGGGGGTGGCAGACGGGGGCGCCCCAAGAGGCATCGGCCGTGGGCTGGGGCAGGAAGCCTCCGACGGCCGCAAGGCTGCCGAGGGGGGAGCAGCCCCGGCTGCCCCTAAGCCTTTCCCCACTCATCCGCCTTGCTGGCTTCCCACTACAACAGGAGGGTCACACTCACGACGTCTCATGACGCGTCATGACATATTGCGGCTTTTTCCCCACTGCCGGTAACGGGTGTGTGTATGTGTGCGCGGTTTTGCTACGATGCAGTTTTGACACCCCTGTGCTACAGGCGGTCCTTGGCAGTCATTCAGCGACCCTTGGAAAAAGTGAGCTAGGACCGTTTTTCACACTTACGGCCGTTGCAGCATCCCCCCGTGGTCACGTGATTAAAATTCAGACATCCCGGGGTCCAGCAAACCCCTTTTGTGACCTTCTGACCAACAAAGTCAGATTCACTTAACAACCGTGTTCCTAACTTTACAACTGCAATGATTCGCTTAATGACGTGCCTATAGCAACGGTCTTGCTTAGCAACAGAACTGTGGTCGTACGTCGAGGACCTCCTGTAACATCCGGCTCCCTAGACTCAGAGGCCTTGAAAGCGGCAGAGCCTCTGTTTTGCTTTCCTGTTCAGGCCACACCTGAACGGCCAGGACAAATTCACCTCGACCTCCAGCCACACGCAAGAGGCTGGACCTCAAGACCAATTTCGCAGGGACTGACGCAAAGCAAAACCAGGCAGGGGTCCTCAGCGAGGATGCCCTGCGCCTAACGTGCCATGGCCCCGCTCTCCGCCTTCAGCAGGGCCCATCAGCGCAGCACGGCTTGGTGCCTTTTGCGGCCGAAAGGCCAACCAGGATGGAGATTGCGTCACAGGGGCGAAACTCCAACCGGAGGATCCGCCGAAACGGGCCCCAGCCGCCCGGAGCCGCTTTGGGAGGAAATAAATTGAATAAAAGAAGTTTGCCTTTCCTGGGCTGGTCTTTCCAATGAGCAGACGGTGCCCAGCCTCCTTTGCCATCGGTGTAGACAGGCAGTCCTCAACGTATGACCACAATCAGGCCTATAAAATTTATGTCGCTAAGCGGGATGGTTGCTGGGGAAATTTTGCCCCATTTTACAACCTTTCTTGTTAAGTTGTTAAGCGAATCACCGCGGTTGTTAAGTTAGTAACAGAGTTGTTCAGTGAACAACTGACTTTGCTTGTCAGAAGGTTGCAAATAGGGACCACGTGACCACCACACACCCCCACCCGGGACGCCGCAACCGTCATAAATACGAGCCGGTTGCCAAGCCTCTGGATTCTGATCGGGTGACCAAAAGGGGACGCTGCAACAGTCGTAAGTGTGAAAAATGGTCGTAAGTCACTTTTTCCAGTGACTAAGCGAGCTGTTCTACCTATGACCTCCTGCTCAGAGAAGAAAAGGTGGGTCTGGGCCCTCTGGGGACTGAACTTTGCGCTCGGAGCCGCCTTGTGTATTTACTGAACACAGTGGCAGAACCGCCAGGAAGGTTTACAACCCCACAACGGGAAAGAGCAAAGCGGGAGGGGGAAAGCGGCTCCTGGAAAAGGTGGGATTCGGGCCCGTCCCGCGTCCGGCTGAGCCCGGAGGCCCTTCGGCCCCTGCAGAAGAAGCAGCGGCGGCAGCAGCGGCAGCGGCTCAACCCTCTTCCCGAGATGACTTCCGCAACGCCAGGAGGGGACCCACAACGTGGCCTCCCCACGGAAGGGAGGGAGGGGGAGAGAACAGGGGGAGGGCAGGTGAGGGAGGAGGACGAGGAGGGGGTCTCGGTCAAACACAGGTAGCCCTCGAGTAACAACTGAGCCCACAGTTTACGTTGCTAAGTGAGACGTTTGTGGAGTGAGTTTTGCCACCTCTCTTTGCCACGGCTATTAAGTGAATCACTGCGGCCATTAAGGTCGCTAAGTGAGTCTGGCTCCTCCACCGGCTTTGCTTGCCAGAAGGGCACAAAAGGCGATCTTGTGGGTCACTTTTTTCAGTGCCGCTGTAACTTAGAACAGTCGCTAAGTGAGCCGTTGTAAGTCGGGGACTGCCTGTGAGGGGACACGAGTTAGAGGCCAAAAGGGGCCCAGGAGGATCCAGCCTGCAGGACGGACTTTCCGGCTCTGATTTGCAAACTGCAGGCGGTCCTTGACTTACGAGATGCCCGCTGCTGAGCAAGGCGGTCGTGAGGGCCCCCCCCCGGCACCTCATTCCCAAGCACCCCCCCGCTGGCCCTGACCTGACAGCTTAGGAGGCAGCCTCCCCCTCCAGATCTCCAGGTCCGCCATTCCGGCTCCGGCTGTGGGCCGGGGTGCTGGGGCTCCACCAGGCAGGAACCTGTGGGAGGGCTGGGGGGGGCGGCTCTGCTATGGGGAGAGCGAAAAGACCCCGGTCCTCAGGCCCAGGAGGTGGGAGGAGGGAGGACAGCCCGAAAGAAGCACTGGGCTCACCTGGTGCAAGGCGGTCAGTCCGTCCTCGTTGCACAGGTTGGGGCTGATGCCGCTCTGAAGGAGCTGCTGAACTGTAGAAAGAAAAAGAGGTCTCAGGTGAGGGGCTCTCCAGGCCAGGCCCCCTCTGCTGCGGGAAAAGAGCATTCAGCCAAAGCATTTAGACTGGACTTGGACTGGACTAGGGAACAGAACAGAACAGAACATAGAATACAGAACAGAACAGAATATAGAATGGAATGGAATAGAATATAGAATATAGAATATAGAATATAGAATATAGAATATAGAATATAGAATATAGAATATAGAATATAGAATATAGAATATAGAATATAGAATATAGAATATAGAATATAGAACGGAATAGAACAGAACAGAACAGATGGAATGGAGTGGAGTGGAGCGGAACAGAAGAGAACAGAACAGATGGAATGGAATGCAATTAGAAGAGAATAAAGTTCTTTATTGGCCAAGTGTGATCAGACACACAAGGAATTTGTCTCTGGAGCACAAGCTCTCAGTGTACATATAAATAGCAAGTAACAGGTCTTAGGTCACTTTACAATGCCTTGGTAAGGCCACACCTGGAACACTGCATCCAGTTTTGGTCCCCATGATGTAAAAAAGATGTCGAGACTCTAGAAAGGGTACAGAGAAGAGCAACAAAGATGATTGGGGGGCTGGAGGCTAAAACATATAGGGAACGGTTCCTGGAATTGGGTACGTGTAGTTTAATAAAGAGAAGGGTGAGGGGTGACATGATAGCACTGTTCCAATAACTCAGGGGTGGCCCCAAAGAAGAGGGAGTCAAGCTATTCTCCAAAGCGCCTGAAGGCAGGACAAGAAGCAACGGATGGAAACTAACCGAAGAGAGAAGCAACCTAGAACTAAGAAGGAATTTCCTGGTGGTTAGAACAATTAACCAGTGGAACGGAAGTTGCCTCCGGACGTTGTGGGTGCTCCAGCACTGGAGGCTTTCAAGAAGAGACTGGACAGCCCCTTGTCTGAGATGGCCTAGGGCAGTGATGGCGAACCTTTAAGAGACCGAGTGCCCAAACTGCAACCCAAAACCCACTTATGTATTGTTGGGTGCAGGGTAGGCGTGTTCCATTGGGTGGGTGTGGCCAATTGGATAGGCGTGACCCATTGGGTGGGCGTGGCTGCGGTGGTAACGGCAGACTGGGTGGGACTAAAAAGTTCAATCAATCAATTCCAACTTTCCGAGATCTTTTTTTCCCCGTGAGAAGTTGAAATTGATTGATTGAGTGAACCTTTTTTTTTGCACATGGCGGCGGAAGCCTAAAGCACAAAGGTTTCATAGCAGTGTTCCAATCTCTCAGGGGCTGCCCCAAAGAAGAGGGAGTCAAGCTCTTCTCCAAAGCCCCTGAAGGCAGGACAAGAAGCAACGGATGGAAACTCACCAAGGAGAGAAGCAACCTGGAACTAAGGAGAAACTTCCTGACAGTGAGAACAACTAACCAGTGGAACCACCTGCCTCCAGAAGCTGTGAATGCTCCATCACTGGAGGTTTTTAAGAAGAGACTGGACAGCCATTTGCCTGAAATGGTATAAGGTTTCCTGCCTGAGCAGGGGGTTGGACTAGATGACCTCCAAGGTCCCTTCCAACTTTATTATTATTATTATTATTATTATTATTATTATTATTATTATTATTATTATTATTATTATTATTATTATTTATTATTATTATTAAACCCATCTGAAGGCCTAGGACTGGGGCGACGGCATGCATGCCCACAGAGGGGGCTCTGTGTGGCACCTGTGGCACCCGTGCCATAGGTTCGCCACCACGGGTATAGGAGGTACTCCTGATTGAGCAGAGGGTTGGACTAGAAGACCTCCGAGGTCCCTTCCAACTCTGTTATTCTATGTTCTAACCTTCCCTGCAGGGGTGGCACACTGCATCTTCTGTTGGTCATGGGGGCATCTGGAGTGGATTCATCTCCAGTTTCATATCACAATATTTGAGAAACTAGATGCCAAAATAAAACCCGACTGTTATGGTTCAATCTAGACCAGGGCAATTATACTGCTGGAACCTGACAAAATCCTTACTAGTGGTGCACAAGAACAAGTCGGGCCCACACCTGAACTAGGGGGTAGGGATTGAATCAAAATTAGGTGAAGTGTTAATACGGCTTTACAAGGCCTTGGTAAGGCCACACTGGGAATAAAACTGCACCCAGTTTTGGTCACCACGATGTAAAAAAGAGGTTGAGATTCTGGAAAGAGGGCAGAGAAGAGCAACAAAGATGATCAGGGGACGGGAGGCTAAAACATACAAGGAACGGTTGCTGGGATTGGGTCTGTCTAGTAGTTTAATGAAGAGAAGGACCAGGGGGGACACGATAGCAGTCTTCCAGTATCTCAGGGGCTGCCCCAAAGGGGTGTGTGTGTGTGTGTGTGTGTGTGTGTGTGTGTGTGTGTGTGTGTTCAACTTATTTTCCAAATCTCCTGAAGGCAGAACTAGAAGCAATGGATGGAAACTAATCAAGGAGAGAAGCAACCTAGAATTAAGGAGAAACCTCCTAACAGAACAATTAATCAGTGGAACAGCTTTGTGGGTGCTCCATTATTGGAGGCTTTTAAGAAGAGACTGGACACCCATTTGTCTGGAATGGGATAGGATTTCCTGCCTGAGCAGGGGGTTGGACTAGATGACCTGCAGGGTCCCTTCCAAGTCTGTTATTCTGTTAAACCCCAAGAGTGTCCCAAACCAAACTTTCACCTAGATCAGGGGTGGGCAAATATGGCCCCTTCACTACCGGTGGAGTTCAACTTCCAAAATTCCTGAGCGTGGCAGGCTGGGGAATTCTGGGAGTTGAAGTCATCAAGGGGCCGTGCCTGCCCACCCCTGACCTTGACTCAGAGTGAGAGACCTTGACTCGAGCCTGCCTTCCTTACAAGTAGCTGAAACTGCAGGGAAGCTCCAGGGCAGCTGGAGTTAGCTGGTAGTTGTTGGTTGTCAGCGTTGACAGGGAAGGACGCCAGGAACCTTACCTGGATTGAACTGAGAAAATAAACAAACAGGCAAAGACACAATCTTAGACACAACTGTCTGTTGTACCCGCAACAAACTGAGACCTTTTGCCAAGGAAGTAACAGCCCAGGGCAGGAGTAGGCAACCTTGGCTCTTTTATGACCTGAGCCGGCATGGGGGAACTATAGCCCCTTCAGGACTCATGGACTTCAACTCCCAAAATTCCTCAGCCAGCGAGAGGGAACTATGTCCCTTTTATGACTTGTGGACTTCAACTCCCAGAATTCCTCAGCCAGCATGGGGGAACTATGGCCCCTTCATGACTGGTGGACTTCAATTCCCAGAATTCCTGAGCCAGCATGAGGGAAACTATGTCCGTTTTATGACTTGTGGACTTTAACTCCCAGAATTCCTCAGCCAGCATGAGGGAACTATGGCCCATTCATGACTCGTGGACTTCAACTCCCAGAATTCCTCAGCCAGCGTGAGGGAACTATGTCCCTTTTATGACTGGTGGACTTCAACTCCCAGAATTCCTGAGCCAGCATGGGGAACTATGGCCCCTTCATGACTGGTGGACTTCAACTCCCAGAATTCCTGAGCCAGCATGAGGGAAACTATGTCCGTTTTATGACTTGTGGACTTCAACTCCCAGAATTCCTCAGCCAGCATGGGGGAACTATGGCCCCTTCATGACTGGTGGACTTCAACTCCCAAAATTCCTCAGCCAGCGTGAGGGAACTATGTCCCTTTTATGACTGGTGGACTTCAACTCCCAGAATTCCAGAGCCAGCCTGGCTCAGCTTGGAAACCTCTCCCTTTCCCCTCAGCGTGGCTGGCTCAGGAATTCTGGGAGTTGAAGTCCACCAGTCCTAAAAGAGCCGAGGTGGCCTACCCCTGGCCCAGGGCGTGGAGCAGCAGCAGGAGGGAGCTTGGGGTGCACAAAAACCTGCAATTTTGTCCGCTCAGCTGAGGCACTGTTGCGGCCCCAAAAACAGGCTGCAGCTGCACAGCCCAGCCCTGAGATCCTGTACGGAAAACCGAGGAGATTCTGCCCGTGGAAACAGGGATTGGCGATCGGTGACTCCGAGCCAATGTTCCGAAAACAGGCAGTCCGCGACCGACGGCCACAATCCAGCCCAACGTTTCTGTTGCTGAGGGAGACAATTTGTTTGTCCCATTTTACGACCTCTCTCGCCACAGCGGTTAAGAGAAAGACTGCAGCGGTCAAGTTAGTCACACGGTCGTTAAGTGAATTTAGCTTCCTCCGTTGGAAGGTCACGAAAGGGGATCGCGTCACTCACACACACACACACACACACACACACACACACACACACACCCTCGGGACCCTGTACCCATCATTAATAGGAGTCAGTTGCCAAGCGTCCAAATTTTGATCACCTGACCCTGGGGATGCTGCAACGGCCGTACGTGTGGAAAATGGCCCTCAGTCACGTTTTTCAGTGCTGTTGTGACTTCAGTCACTAAACGAACTGTTGTAAGTGGGGGACTGCCTGTAGGTGTTATTCCTCCTTCATTTTCCCTTTTTTTCCCCTTTTCCTTTGCAGCTGAAGACCTGACAGGTTCCTTCCCACCTTATGAGTCTTGTTTTTTTTTTTTTTGCTTTTAATGGAGGAGGAAGAGGAGGACCATGACTACTCTGGAGAACTTCAACTCCCAGAATTCCTCAGCCAGCGTGCCTGGTTGAGGAATTCTGGGAGTTGAAATCCGTCAAGTTTGAAGACCCCTGCCATATCACAAAAACGATGTTGAGAGTTTGGAAAAAGTCCAGAGAAGAGCAACTAAGATGATCCAAGGCCTGGAGGCTAAAACATACGAAGAACGGCTGCAGGACTTGGGTTTGGCCGGTCTAAAGAAAAGAAGAAATATGGGAGACACGATAGCAGGTGTTCCAGTATTTGAGGGGCTGCCACAAGGCACAGGAAGGGGGTCACGTTATTCCCCAAAGCACCAGAGGGAAGGACAAGAAAGAACAGTTGGAAACTGACCAAAGAGAGAATCAACCTGGAATTAAGGAGAAACTTCCTGACAGTGAGGACAATTAACCAGTGGAACAGAAGTTGCCTCCAGAAATCGTGGGCGCTCCATCCCTGGAGGTCTTTAAGAAGAGACTAGACTGGACAGTCCCTTGTCTGAGATGGTATAGGTTCTCCTGCTTAAGCAGGGGGCTGGACTAGAAGACCTCCAAGGTCCCTCCCAGCTCCTATTCTATTCTAATTCGCCAGGGCCAACTCGCTGGAGGACAAGAGTTGCACTAATATCAAAGAAATTAAAGGAAGGACAACATAAAATGCAGATGACAAAGCTTAATATGACTTTTTAAATTTATTTTAAATAATTGAATCGAATTGTTCCGAGACAGGGAGGCAGCCTGGCTGCAGAAGCAGAAAAGCCGGCTCTGGAAGGAGCCAGCCGGCAGCGGCCTCAGCCCACCCCACCCCAATCACCTCTCAGCTCCTGCCAGGACGGGAGGGGGGGGTAACCTGGTGGTCCATCCCAGCCTCACGTTAGCCGGCTAATTAGCCTGGCAAAAGGCACAGGAGGATCGCGGTGGGTAGCCAGGAAGCCACCTCGGCACAGGGGAGGGGCCAGCGCCCCACAGACACACCTGGTGGAGGTGGAGCAAGCTCCGAAGAGCAAGCCTACCTCTCAGGAGAATGAGAGTAGAAGGACAGAGTTGGAAGGGACCCTGGAGGTCTTCTAGTCCAACCCCTGCTCAAGCAGGAGAGCCTGGTATACACCATTTCAGACAAGTGGTCGTCCATTACGGTGACGTCTTGAATAGCAAGCCAAGTTCCTCCTCCAAAGGTGGGACATGATGCTTGGTTTTGCACGACACGCTATACCCAGGCTAGCGAGACGTAGCTGCCATGTTCACCGAACAACGCAACCCTGTGATGGCTTGGTGCTTTATTCATGCCACTTGTCAAGTGATAGATGATAGTTGACAGCAGGGGCTAAGACAGTGTGCTGATCTGCAGACTGCTCCACCCCACGTTAGCCAGACCGGATGCCGGGTGAGACTAGCCAGCACACAAGATGCTCACCTCCATTTCTGAAAGAGGAAACCAACCAACCAATCTACCTTCCTTCCTTCCTTCCTTCCTTCCTTCCTTCCTTCCTTCCTTCCTTCCTTCCTTCCTTCCTTCTTTCCTTACTCTCCTTCCGTCCCTCTCTCCCTCCTTCCCTTCCCTCTCTGCTTTCTTTCATCCCATCTTTCTTTCCTTCCTCCCTCCCTCCCTCCTTTCCTTCCTCTCCCTTCTTCCCTGCTTGCCTTCCTTCCTTCTTTCCTTCCTTCCTTCCTTCCTTCCTTCCTTCCTTCCTTCCTTCCTTCCTTCCTTCCTTCCTTCCCTCCCTCCCTCCCTCCCTCCCTCCCTCCCTCCCTCCTCCTGGGTGTTCTCTGAGCTTGGTTTTTCTTGCAGATGTTTCATCTCCAAACTAGATAAGGTCATCAGGGACCCCACATCTATTCTGGATCCACATGAAACCACAAATCTTCAAATAAGTGGATTTCTCAAAAAGGGGTAAAATTGTGCCACATCGTAAGTGAACGAGATCTGGGCCGGGGGCGGGAGGCGGGGAGGGGGGAATTATTTACTAAGTGACACGACTGGATGGATGTGACGAAGACCGGAATACAGAACCCAGGGCTGGGCTGCTTATGGATACCTAAGAACGAACGGACGAGAAGCCGCACAGAAAAAGGCCTTTGTTTCGAATATTAAAGTGCATTCATGCGCACACATAGCGAAGGGAGGAATGCCAATCTAAAAGGATGACAGATCTGATTGTTTATGACGAAAGACGGAGAGATTTGGAAATGGATACCAGGAAGATCAGAGCTTCTGAATGTGAGTCAGCCGGTTTCTTTGGCAGCGGGAAGAGTGGATCTTGAGAAGGAAAAAAAGAACAGAAAAGAAAAAAGAGAGAGAGTGGAAGTAGGATGGCTTCAGGAAGAGAAAAGTGATGAAATGATCGGGGGTTGAAACAAAGAAAGAAAATGTTGTAAATAATATTTAGGAATGTGGGTGATGCAGTGAAGGGTCGAACAGAAAGCAATGCTTTAAATGCTGGGGTCCAAGACAGAAACAATGAAAATGAATGAAGTAAACCCAGTTGGGATACAAAAAAAAGAGGCAAGGCTGATAATATGGGTGATATAATGAGTGCAATCGTAACAACATCTTATTGTGGTTTGTGGCTGAGAGACTTGCTGGATGGGCACAGGGAGATGACGTCTGCAATCAGAGCAACAAAGAGGATCAGGGGACTGGAGGCTAAATCGTACAAGGAACAGTTGCTGGAATTGGGAATGTCTAGTAATTTAAGGAAGAGAAGGATGAGGGGGGACATGATAGCCCTGTTCCAGTATCTCAGGGGCTGCCCCAAAGAAGAGGGAGTCAAGCTAGTCTCCAAAGCGCCTCAAAGCAGGACGAGAAGCAACGGAGGGAAACTAGTCAAGGAGAGAAGCAACCTGGAACTAAGGAGAAACTTCCTGACAGTGCGAACAATTAACCTGTTCTGTACCAGCCTGCTACCGGCCCTGCAGAAAAGGCAGGGACAGCCCCTTTACAAACTGCAAGAGGCTGGAATTAAGCCTGCCAAATTTATTAACATAAAACAGAGCAAAACAAGACACCAACCATGAAACAGGAGCTATGAAACAGGAACTATTCAAGCGGTTGCCTTCAGCAAACCAGCCCTCCCACGCATTCCCCTTTTATACAGTTCAGGGCGTGGCTTCTCTCTGCCTCCTTCCGAGGTGCCCCATTGCCTTCCTCTGTTTACTCCTGATTGACTGCCTCCTGCGTCGGGCGTCCTTGAACAGGGCCAGCTGTGGGTCATCTTCATCCACGCTGTCAGGCTCACACAGCTGGGTCTGCGTGGTGACCAGATGAGAGGGGCCTGGCTGAGGGCTCTCATCAGCAAGCTCTCCAACCCCCTCAGCAACCTCTCCAATGCCCCCCTCCTCCTCCTCTGAGTCGTCTGACCCAACTGCCGAACCCACAGGCTGACCCTGAATCACAACATAACCAGTGGAACTCCTTGCCTCCAGAAGCTGTGAATGCTCCAACACTGGAAGTCTTTAAGAAGAGACTGGACAGCCATTTGTCTGAAATGGTATAGGGCTTCCTGCCAGAGAAGGGGGTTGGACTAGATGACCTCCAAGGTCCCTTCCAACTTATTCTATTCTATTCTTCTATTCTATTCTATTCTATTCTATTCTATTCTATTCTATTCTATTCTATTCTATTCTATTCTATTCTATTCTATTCTATTCTATTCTATTCCATATTTTCTCCTCTTCTCTTCTCTTTCTATTCTATTCCATTCATTCCATACCATATTTTCTATTCCATTCCATTCCATTCCATTCCATTCCATTCTTATTCTTATTCTTTATTCTTATTCCTTATTCTTATTCCTTATTCTTATTCTTTATTCTTATTCCTTATTCTTATTCCTTATTCTTATTCCTTATTCTAGATGAAGGGAAGAATGGAGAGGGAGCAAGACCAAGGGAGGAAATTGTGCCTAGTCCTGGGCTTGCAGCCATCGGCTGCTTCTGCCCTTCGGTGTGCAGGGCCTCTGGAGCCCTTGAGCAGGACGGCCATCCTCGTTCCCTGCATCCTTTTTCAGGCTTCTCGGGGGGGGGGGGGCCTTTGAATTCCATTTGTAATTGGACCCCTTTTGTCCATCGCGGGTCATCAGCTCAATCAGCGGGACGGAAGAGGTCCCCCAATAGGCAGTCCTCGATGTACAACCACAACGGAGCCCAAAATTTCAGTCACTTAGTGAGTTTTAGTTGTTAAGTGAGTTTTGCCCCATTTCACCAACTTTCTCACCACAGTCGTTAAGCGAATCACTGCAGTGGATAAGTTAGTCACACAGCTGTGAAGTGAATCTGGATTCCTCCTCGACTTTGTAGCCAGATGGTCGCAAAAGGGAAAGTCACTTGAGCTCCGGGACGTTGTGACCGTCATAACTACGAGCCAGTTGCCAATTGTCTGAATTTCGATCGTGTGACCCTGGGGGTGATGCAACGGCCGTAAGTGGGGGGAAACGGTCATCGGTCACTTTTTTCAGTACCGTTGTCACTTTGAACAGTTGCTAAACGAATTGTTGTAAGTCGGGGACCACCTGTACTGAATCTAGCCTACAGCCTTTGCATTTCCTGGTGGCCTCCCGTTCGGATAGGTGCCAAGCCAGGCCCAACTTAAGCTTTTAAAATCAGCCAAGGCCAGCTTGGCAGGGCAAACACTCCTGACACACCCTGTTAAAAGCAAGCTATTATTCCGGCCTGTTTGTCTCCAACCCCTCCTCCTAGGATTAAGTTTAAAGTCCTTCTGATGAAACTCCCCTGGCTTCCCTCACGTGACTAGTCCTCATGAAGGCCAGCCATCTATCATCCAGATAAGCCAAAATGTGATCCAGAAACTAATATTCCTTCCACGCTGAAACGCCACTCCTTCCCCTAAAGGAGAGCTGGGCAACTTTACCACCGGTGGACCCGTGTTAGTCTTCACAACTATTAAAAATAAATAAATTCCTGAGCCAGCCGTGCCTGGTTGAGGAACTCTGGGGGTTGTACAGAGAAATACTGGAGGAGGATTCGTATCCTAATCCAGAAGAATCTTAAAAGTGAATGTAAAGATAAAACCAGAGATTCACCTCTTTAGGTCTAACAGATAAAGAACTTGGGGGGAAAAATTGGAATTTAAGACGTGGTCGAAGCAGGATAACTGTCTTCCAGTGCTTGAGTTGCTGGCACAGAGAAGGGGGTGGTGACTTAGTCTCCAAAGCCCCTGAAGGCAGGACAAGAATCAACAGATCGCCACTTATCAAGGAGAAGCAACCTGGAATTAAGGAGGAACTTCCTGAAGTGAGAACACCTAATCAATGGAATAGCTTGCCTCCAAAAATTGCGGGTATTCCATTACTGGAGGTTTTAAAAAAAAAAGACTCGACAACCATTTGACCAGGATGGAATAAGATCGCCTGGGGGCTGGACAAGAAGACTTTCAAGGTCCCTTCCAACCTTCGGATTCCACGTTCTATGTTTTAGGATGAAGAATATCTCCCACATCTGCTGTTTCTGGAAGCACGGAGGGTGGGAACAATTAATCGGTGGAACAGTTGGATTCCTGGAGTTGTGGGTTGCTCCATCACTGGAGGTGTTTAAGAGGAGATTGCACAGCCGTTTGACCGGGATGGCATGGAGTCTCCTGCCTTGAGCAGAGGGGTTGGACTAGAAGATCTCTGGTGTCCCTTTCAGCCCTAGGATTCTATGATTCTGTGTGTCATTGATTTCAAAATAACAGACTACATGTACTGCTCGACTTACAACAGCTCATTTAGTGACCATTTGAAGTTACAATGGCACCCCCCCAAAAAGTGACTTATGACCATTTTTCACACTTACAACCGTTGCAGCATCTCCGGGTCACTGGATCCAAATTCAGGCACTCAGCCCCTGACTCATAGTTACAACGGTTGGAGTGTCCCGGGGTCAGGCGATCCTTTTTTGTGAACTTCTGACAAGCAGAGTCGATGGGGAGAAGTCAGATTCACTTAACGACTGTTTTGCTAACTTCACAACTGCAAGACAGGTGGTCAAACAGGGCAAAATTCACAATTGTCTCGCTTAGCAACATAAATTCGGGGCTGAATTGTGGCCGTATGTCGAAGGCCATCTGTACTTGACAGTTAACAAACCAAACGAGTCCAGATGGATTAGAGCGGTGGTCCTCCACCGTGACCACTTTAAGACTTGTGGCCTTCAACTCCCAGAATTCCTCAGCCAGCAAAGCTGGCTAAGGAATTCTGGGAGTTGAAGTCCACAAGTCTTAAAGTGGCCACGGTGGAGGACCCCTGGATTAGAGATCAAATCTTGGACACGATGACAATTCTCTGAAAAAGTGAAAGCAAGCTGCGGTCCAGAAACGGCCCACGGTGACGACGTGCCTTTGCGGAACGTGTGACGGCTTTTGTCTCAGCTACTTTTTCACAGGCAGAATAAATGGGATGGGAAACCTCAGAGGGGCCAAAGAAAAATCCCAAATGGGTTGTGCAATCCTAAAAACAGCATGCTGCAGCAGGGCGACCCATGTGTCGATGGGCAGTAACCACCTTGCAGCGTCTTTTTCTATTTTTAATCAATGAAAAGGGCAGACCAAAAAACCCACCCCCAGAGAGCGATCTGACGCTAATGGGCACAACCCACCTATTGTGTCCCAGTGCCACAGTGTGTGTGTATTAAAAATTGCAACTTGGGCTGTAAAAAGGCTACCCATCTCGACTGACATATGCCTGCCCTAATTCTCAGGAGATACATAAGACAAAAGGCTTCTTGTTTGTCCCCACAAAGAAATGATTGCCTTGGGGAAGTCTCTAAAATGTGAGTACACTGTAATTATGTCTCTGCTCCATCCTGCTCTTTCTGCCAGGCTGCTGCTCAAGTGTTTGCTTTAATCTCCCTCAAAGGTTACCGAGGGAGGAGCCCCAGGACAGAAGATGGCCAAGGTCTCCGGATGGAAGAGGGAGGCGAGGGAGGCAGTCGTTCCAGGGTGGTTGGTTTTATGTATATACACATACATATATACATGTACACACACATATACACATACACACATATATATACACTGGGCACTATCTAACAAAATGAAATTCAATGGTGAAAAAAGTAAAGTTCTACACTTAGGCAGGAAAAATCAAATGCATAGGTATAGTATAGGTGGTACCTTGCTCAATAGTAGTAACTGTGAGAGAGATCTCAGAGTCCTAGTGGACAATCACTTCAATATGAGCCAGCCGTGTGCTGCAGCTGCCAAAAAAGCCAACACAGTGCTAGGCTGCATTAACAGAGGGATAGAATCAAGATCAAGTGAAGTACTAATACCACTTTACAAGGCCTTGGTAAGGCCACACCTGGAATACTGCTTTGGTCACCACGATGTAAAAAAGATGTTGAGACTCTACAAAGAGTCCAGAGGAGAGCAACAAAGATGATTGGGGGACTGGAGGCTAAAACATACAGGGAACGGTTGCTGGAATTGGGTATGTGTAGTTTAATGAAGAGAAGGGTGAGGGGTGACAGGATAGCAGTGTTCCAATATCTCAGGGGCTACCCCAAAGAAGAGGGAGTCAAGCTATTCTCCAAAGCACCTGAAAGCAGGACAAACGGATGGAAACTAGTCCAGGAGAGAAGCAACCTAGAACTAAGGAGAAACTTCCTGACAGTGAGAACAATTAACCAGTGGAACCACCTGCCTCCAGAAGTGGTGAATGCTCCAACACTGGAGGTTTCTAAGGAGAGACTGGACAGCCATTTGCCTGAAATGGTATAAGGTTTCCTGCCTGAGCAGGGGGTTGGACTAGATGACCTCCAAGGTCCCTTCCAACTTTATTATTATTATTATTATTATTATTATTATTATTATTATTATTATTATTATTATTATTATTATTACATATGTACATATATATATACGTGTGTATGTGTGTGTGTATGTGTATGTGTATCTGCCCTGATACCTCCAATTCTACCCGAATGACCAAAGATCTACATATAAGCACCCGTGAAAACCTCAGAAAACACACACACACACACACACACACACACACATGTTAAATGCTTGTTAACTATTTAGATTACCTTGCTAGGCCCCAAACATGGGACAAATCTTATTTCCTGTTTCGGCCTAACCGAAGGCCATCCACAGGCAGTAGTCACAACAGTGACAGCTCATATTTGTGTAATTTTTTTTAGATTGTATATATATATACACACACACACACATGTACATATACACATATACACATAGAGATACACACACACACACACACACAAATCCCCTGCCTATATTATTTCTATGAATAACTCAGTGCGGCAAACATACTTACCAGCCTCTTCCTAATTTCCCCACAACAACAACCCTGTGAGGTGAATTGGGGGGGTGGGGGAGAGAGAGAGAGAGAAGGAGGGAGGGAGAGAGGCCTAAGGTCACCCTGATGGCTTTCATGGCTAAGGCAGGATTTGAACTCACGCTCTCCTGCTTTCTAGCCCAGGGCCTTAACCGCTAGTATCATAGGGCTAAAAGGGGCTTTGGGGGTCTTCTAGCCCAGCCCCCGGCGCATGGCAGGAGACCTTATGTCACCCCAGAGAGATGGAGCTCCATTGTGATCGTAACCAATTTTCATTCTGAGCGCACGTGGGCTTTTTCAATCAATCTCCAAAAAGGGTCCTTTGACAAAAACTGCCCCGGGCGCCTGTGAATACGTGAAGGTGGCCTCGGGGTTGAAACCTCGGTACACAAGAGCGGAACGGGACAACTCTCCGCGGCCAACCCGCCACGCTCAAGTCACTGCGGGACAATACAACGGAGTTATTTAAAATCATGAAAAAGGACTTTTTACATTTTTGCCATGCCCATTTCGATCTGTCCTTCCTTGTCGTCCTTCCTTTAATGATTCTGTTCCACCGTTCCTCCGCCATTAGCGGAACTCTTGCCCCGCGGGCAGGGTGGCCGTGCCGAGTTGCCCCAGGGCGAGTTGTCGCAGACCCCCGCCGGGAGGCCGCAGGGAGTCTCTGCTCCCAGGAACACGGCAGGATGGAGAAGACCTGTTTGACTAGAGGAGGAGCGGCTGCAAGGAGCCTGTCAATCAGCAGCCGCATCCTGAGCTACTGACTGCAAGGCAAATCCCCGGGTGCCCCACCTAGCGAGCGAAGCCTTCTCCAAAGACAGGCTCCTCCCAGCTTACGGAACTGTGATCCCCGTTGGGGTCCCTTCTGGAATGCCCCCCTCTCCAATCGGGGGTCACGGGCAACCCTTCCGGAAGGGGTGGGGTCCGGTGATCGGCTCGCTCTCTTTTCCAAAAGGAAGAAGCACCACCGACCCCAGGCCGCTGCAGAGGAAAGGAGAGGACCCCAGCATTCCCGTCGGCCAAAGGGGAGAAGGAAGGCCACCCAGACGGGCCCAAGGAAGCTGCCAGAAAGGCAGGCGGGGAGGTGGGCAGCTACGGCCCCGGGGAGGCTTAGAAACGGGACTCATCTGCACACAACATGCTGGCTGGGGGATTCTGGGAGTTGAAGTCCGCAAAGCTGCCAAGGTTGGACTCCTCCGAACTAGGGCAGTAACAGTTTTCTAATTTTAATTCTTTTAAAAGACTGTTTTTTATTTAAAGACGATGCATAATTGGGACGCTGGCTGGCCACACAACAAAGCCCCTTCTAACAAAGCCACTAGCCCTCATGAAGCTACCTAGTTTGGGTCAGGAAATTTCTGCAAGAAAACCACTCATTTCCAGGCGCACCGAGGACTCCACAGTCCTCCTCCACTTTGCAAACCCCACTCTTTTCAAGCACTGATGATGCTACCTAGCTGGGTCGTGAAACGTCTGCAAGGAAGCAACCCGGCTCAGAGACCACCCGGGACCCCTCATTTCAACCTTGAACTGCAAGGATTCTCCTTTATGGCTATCAAGGCCCCTTCCTCCAGGATCATCTGACATTTCCAAGGACAGCCCCCCTCCCCACCAGGCCCCTCGGGCGCTCTCAGAAAGGGGAAGTGAGGGATGGCTGCAGCCCAGGGCCAGGTGTGGACCGGTGCTGATGCTCACCTGGCACGGGAGGAGGAAGGGGGGGGAAAAACAAAACACCCCACCAGGGACCGTAGGAAGAATAACGTGGCAATTTGTGGAGAAGGCACACAGAACTCACTCAACCTTAGAAATACCAATTAAAAATCTCCCTTTTTATGACCCGTAATCTCTTAATTTGGGGGTAGAGTCAGGGCTGGATGGAGCTGAGCGTTTACTGGCCGGATGCCCTTCCTGAGGCCGCACAGAGTTTGCAGCAGGCGTCGATAAAGGAGAATACTGGTTCCTTCCAAAGGTCTCCACCGGGCGGGCCAAAAGGCGACTTTATCTGGTGCACAGATTTCGGGATACCCTTGGAACAATCTTGTCTCAACACCCTTGCAAAAAACAAAAGGTCTCTTTCCCCCCCCACACACACAAACCTACCTTCCTCCACATCGTTGCGGCTGGCAGCCTCCAGAAGCTGGATGTTTTCGGGGAAGACCACCTTGGTCTCCTTGGCGGCCCTCCGCCTCTTCTTCTCCCCTTTTGCCTTCCTGCCCTGCACGTCCTTCTCAAACTGCGCCCACTTCTTCAGCTGCTGGGTGCGGCGTTTCTGGGCGTGCTTGAGCCGTTCCTGGGTGCCCATCCGGGCGACCGCTGGCATCTCAGCCAGCAGCTCCAGGTGCTCTGCCATGCCTGGCCCACTGCAGGTGCTCACCTGCGATTCGCAGTTCAAAGCATTTGGAAGTGATGGACTGGGGCCGGCCGGGGACGGGGCGGTGGGGCTGGAAAGCTCTCTCTCCCTCTCTCACCAGAGGAGCTGGGCGAGAAGAGGGCGACACCCAGGCTGCTGAATGTGCATCTTCACCAATTTGGAAGAAATCGGGTTTTTAATCCCTCAGGTGAGCCTCTCCACAGGTGGTGCCAGCCTGAACAGCAGGAGCTGCACTTGCCTTGCCTTCCTCGTCCAGGCAGTACCTGTGAACACGGTTTGTGAAGCGGCCCCAAAGCGGCCCCGGGAGGCTGGGGAGGCACTTTGGCTGCCCACCACTAAGGCAAGGTGAGGGGGGCTCCAGCTGACGTGCGGGGGGTGTGCTGCTGCTAGCCCTCGTCCTCCCTGTTCAAAAGACCCCCAAACGCAACTTCCGACTGAGGAAAAGAGCGAAGCGTAAATCCTTCATCCTTTGGCGGCCAGTTTAATCCTCAGCCCGGCCCCGCAAGCAGCAAACTCAGCCCGTGTCTCGGCCTCTTTCGATCAGCCTCCCAAATCGTTCCCAGGGAGCCGAGTCGGCTTGTGATGACTCTGACTGCAATCTCAATCTCTTTGCAACGCTCCTCTGGTGCCTCCTCTGCTCCCTAACGTAGGACTTCAGTGCCCGGGAGGCAGATCCCTCTGAACCTCCGTCACGCTCCTAGGAGTGGTCCACGGCCCCCCCTGTCAGACAAGGAGCCCCCGGCAGGGCCTGGGCGATCTGCCCACGGCTGCCTCGTCTTCCCAGCAGAGCGCACAGTGGCCGCACGTTCAAAGTCTTCTTCCTTCGTGCCAGACCGTCCTGACGGAGTCCTTGGCGGAGCTGCTTCGTTGACCTTCCTCCCGCAAGGCACGGGCTCCTCTCGCCTCTAGCAACTTAATCAATTGGTTTGTAAATAAACAGGAACTTCCTGGGAGCCGGTGAAGGCTTTCAAGTGTTTCACGCCAGCTGCTCAGGAGCAGCGCAGGACAAACCGGGCGACGGCCGGCTGGCTGGCTGGAGACTCCTCCCTTCGCGTAGTGCTACTTGGGTGCTGGGCTGAGCTTTCGGCCACAGTCTCCGGCCGGGCGCTCCCTGGAAAGTCCTGCAGCAGGAGAGGAAGGAGGAAGCCGGTCAGGCAGGGCTTAGAGGCTGCCACCCACACCCAGAACACCTAAGCCCCCTCTTTGCCAGCCCTGCCTTCGGGCAAGATCCCTTGACAGCCAAAGCTGAAGCAAACTACTTGGAGGTAACTCGAAGCAGATCAGATTACCAAAAGGTGGGGGGGGGCTGTTTTCAGCCCTGTGTCACCTCCTGTTCGGAGAGGGACCCCTTCCCTTTACAGCAGCCGCCCCCAATTAGATGTCCTTCACATTTCCCGGCACCTGCATACTTCCTAGCTAATCCACCTGGGAGGGACCGACTGGGGGGGGGGAGTCACTGCCTGGGGACAAACAGCAGGAGTTGAGCAAGAGGCAATTTAAGGGCTTAGGTGGGAAACTGCAAATGATTTAAGTATAGACAGCAGATTGGCCCAGAGAGAATAACAGAACTGGAAGGGACCTTGGAGGTCTTCTAGTCCAGCCCCCTGCTCGAGCAGGAGATCCTACAGCATTCTGCCCAAAGGGCTGTCCGGTCTCCCCTTAAAAGCTTCCAGTGATGGAGCAGCCACAGCTTCTGGAGGGAAGCCGTTCCACTGACTGATTGTTCCCACTTAATTCTTCTCTCCTTCATCAGTGTCCATCCGTGGCTTCTTGTCCTGCCTTCTGCTGCTTTGGAGAATAGCTTGACGCCCCCCCCTCCCACCACCCCTTCTTCTTTGGGGCAGCCCCTCAAATATTGGAAGACTGCTGTCGTGTCACCCCTGGGCCTTACTTTTCATTAAATGAGACGTTTTGTGGAGAACGAATTGTGTAGAACGAAAAAGAAAGAAAAAGAAGTTCTGTCCGGCAGATTTGCAAATTGGCCACCCACCCAGTGCCCAACCCCCAACACTTCCCAGGTTGTTCGTTCTTTATGATAATCATCTTTTTCTCTGGAATGAATGCTACCTCTTTTACGGAAGGAGGTGAGCGGAAGAAATAAAAATAAAAAAGAAATAAAAATCTAATAAAAATATAATAAAACTGCAACCAGCGGTTTTAGCAAAGCTGTCCCTCTGAAGCAGGAATTATTGACACTAAACAACCGGGCTCCCAGCAGTTACAAAGGGCAAGAGGCTTCTGGTAGTTTTTGCTCCCTGGAGGATCCTTAGGAAGAAGAAGCGTCTACAGCTCTTGCCTGGCTGGCCAGCCGAAGCTAAGGCGGAAGTGAATGGCCAGGCTCGCCACCAAGTTACGAGGGGAGAACTGTTCTGTACCAGCCTGCTACCGGCCCTGCAGCAAAAGCAGGGACAACCCCTTTACAAACGGCAAGAGGCTGGAATAAAGCCTGCCAAATTTATTAACATAAAACAGAGCAAGACAAGACACTAACCATGAAACAGGAGCTATGAAACAGGAACTAATCAAGCGGTTGCCTTCAGGAAACCAGCCCTCCCACACATTCCCCTTTTAAACAGTTCAGGGCGTGACTTCTCTCTGCCTCCTTCCGAGGTGCCCCATTGCCTTCCTCTGTTTACTCCTGATTGACTGCCTCCTGCGTCGGGCGTCCTTGAACAGGGCCAGCTGTGGGTCATCTTCATCCACGCTGTCAGGCTCACACAGCTGGGTCTCTGTCGTGACCAAGTGGGAGGGGCCTGGCTGAGGGCTCTGCGGAGCCTCAAAGCCATCATCAGCAAGCTCTTCAACACCCCCCCTCCTCCTCCTCTGAGTCGTCCGACCCAACTGCCGAACCCACAGGCTGACCCTGAATCACAACAAGAACAGCCAAGAGCGCTTTTTAGCCACCCCTCCGAAAGAGGAGAGGGCAAAAGCTGGCTTGAAACTCAACTGAGTTAAAAAAAAATGCAAGACCATCCCTTCCCGGCAAATAGGGGGCGAAGAAATGGAAGCAGTGACAGACCTCTTTTTCTCGACCTCTTGGGCTCAGACTGCAGGGGGGGAAATGCGGCCATGAAATTAAAAGGCAGTTGCTCCTTTGGGAGAAGAGCTATGGAAAACCTAGGCAGCGTGTTAAACAGCAGAGAAGTCCCCTCGCCCGCAAAGATCTGCACCGTTAGATAAAGGTTCCCCCCCACGTGCGTGCTAGTCGTTTCCGACTCTAGGGGCCGGTGCTCATCTCCGTTTCAAAGCCGAAGAGCCAGCGCTTGTCCCAGGACGTCTCCGTGGTCCTGTGGCCGGCATGACTAGACGCCAAAGGCGCACGGAGCGCTGTTCCCTTCCCATCGGAGTGGTCCCTATTTTTCTACTTGCATTTTTACGTGCTTTCGAACTGCTAGGTTGGCAGAAGCTGGGACGAGTAACAGGTGCTCACTCTGCTACGTGGCATTCGGGATTCGACCCGCCAAACTACCGACCTTCTGATCGACAAGCTCAGCGTCCTAACCCACTGAGCCACCGCGTCAGTTAACGTTATGCTTTTCCAACTAGGAATGCAGGGCTGTGAGAAGTGGACCATAAGGATGGCTGAGTGCCGAAAAATTGACGCTTTCAAATCGTGATGCTGAAGGAGGCTCCTGAGAGCGACTCGGGCTGCAAGCAGAGGCAGTGGGCCGTGGGGGTCACAGAGGGTCCGATACGCAACTTAGCAACTGAACAACAAGACTGCCAGTAAAAAAAAAAACTGGAGTCAAGGACGAGCAGTGAGATGACCAAGACGGCAGCCTCTAAAGAGAGCTTTCAACAGAATTAAACAGTTCAATGAATGGCTGGCTGGCTCAGGAATTCTGGGAGTTGAAGTCCACAGGCTGCAAAGTTCCCATAATTGCCCACCCCTGATCTAAACCAAGACATTTCAGGACCAAGTCAGAAGAATCTCAGAATTCCCAAACATTCATGCGGATGGAACTCCATCCGAATTTGGGTTCCTTCAGCAAATTTCCCTCCGGGACTGAAGGGACTTGTCAGAATCCATTTATATCACATTCATAAATGTATGTTTAAAACATTATCCCCTCCCCCCTGGATTCTGCCATCTCCTGAGGAAGGAAGAGCGGATGTGGATTCAGCCTGCCTTAGGTTATTTCAAAGACCAAGGGAAACCTTTTGAACTTGGGGAACAAAAGGGAGGGTTAGGGAAGAAGGCATCTGGCTGTGTCTCCATTTGAATCTGTAAAGGAAGAAGACAATAACCGAAAAGATCCGAAGTTCCCTTTTTCCCATGAAAGGGATGACACGAAGTAGAAGGATAATAATAATAATAATAATTTAATTTCTATACCGCCCTTCTCCCAAAGGACTCAGGGCGGTGTACAGGGATGGGGGCTGACCAAATGGGGTTGAGGGAAGGGGGGTTGAACCGGGTACCCTTTATAAAATCTCAATTTGTAAAACAATACTAAGTCCTGTCTTGTATTTCCACAACCAAGCATGTCCTAGTAAAGATTCCTTTTGGACTAGAACTGACTCCAAGAGTTTTTTTTTTCCTAAGACGTGGATTGGGGTGGGTCCTGACAGGACTCCTCCAGAAAGGTTGCTTTTAGCCCAAGCCACCTTTTGGGTCCCAGGCTGCTCTACATCCACACACACCCACTTCCTGCCAGCAGTGGGACTCTGGCAGAAAGGCACACAGCCAGCTCTTAGAAACGCGAGGCTACCTTCGCCAGAGATAGGGGTCCCAGAAAAGCTGCTTTAAAAAACTGGAGAAAATGCAGAAAGCAATTTCAGCCCCGCTAAAGAGGTTCGGAAAGTACACGGCTTGCCTCTGTATTGCGTGCTCTGAAAAGACAACTTTGCAACAATCACAAATTCTGCTAAGGCACTTCCAAGTCGAATGTTGAGCTCAATTACAGAGCAATGATTTAATTAGGAAAAAAGAAAAATGCAGACCTGATGGGCAGGCCCAACTCTAGGGGTGCTCATAAAGCACTGGACATTACTGGGGGGCAAAAAAATACAGGTAGCCCTTAACATACGACCACAGTTGAGCCCAAATTTACGTCGCTAAGCGAAACATTTGTTAAGGGAGTTTCCCCCCATTTTGCAACTTTTCTTGCCACGGTTGTTAAGTGAACCACAGCAGTTAATAAGGTTGTTAAGTGAATCCGGCTTCCCCATGGATTTTGCTTGTCAGAAGGTCCCAAAAGGGGATCACGTGACACAAACACACGCACACACCTGGGGACACTGCAACCGTCATAAATACGAGTCAGTTGACAAGCGGCCAAATTCTGATCACGTGACCGTGGGGAATGCTGCAATGGCTGCATGTGTGAAAATCACACACAAAAGTCCCTTTTTCCAGTGCTGCTGTAACTCTGAAGGTTCACTAAATGAATAGTTATAATCAAAGGCTACCTGTAACTTAGCTGGGGTGTCCCTGTTAAAGGTGGCCTAGATACATTTAAAATAAGCATAAATAAATATGGCTTCAAGTTCCAGAGACTGGAGACCTTCCCTGCTTTCTCACTCAGCCCTGGATCGCTGAAGAGCTAGGAAGGCAGCACGGCCGATCCTAGCCAGGATAATCTACATATCTGCCATCGCACCAAATGGCCCCCCGGAACCTGGTCAGGCTCACTGGGGCAAAATGGCTCAGGAGCCCGTAAAAGGGCCAATCTCTTCCTACAACCATCACCATCTGGCTGGTGATTACCACGCTGATCGCACCCCAAACAGCTCTTGCCCTAGAGATGGCTTTTAGTCCAACCGTGAATAAAACTAAGATTAAAACAAGCTATAACCATCAAACCCGAGCAAGCTATACCACAGAGCTACCACCCAGCAAGGCTGGAATTCCAGTTTAAAAAAACCGTTCTTCTCCGTGGTTGCAGCATAATCAGCTCACTCGAAAACATTTTGGGAAAGTTCATGATAAAATCTTCCCACGTGAGCAAAGAGGGGAAAAGCAATGAGGAATTTCTAGCCACGTAAGGAAGAAGAGAGGGGTAGGACTCGTACTCTGCATAGCCCCTGGAGCTTTTCGCGACTAATAAAAGCAGACACGTTTTGCATGCAAATAAAATTTGCACAATCTGTGCAAGTTACAAAAGTGAGTTTTGCTGCCAAACTAAAAGAAGAAGAAAGCTGATACTGGTGCATAATTTCCTAAAACACAACGTGCATAACAATGAGTATGTGCAATACCAATTACTTAAAAGGTAAAGGTAAAGGTTCCCCCGCACATGCGTGCTAGTCGTTTCCGACTCTAGGGGCCGGTGCTCATCTCCGTTTCAAAGCCGAAGAGCCAGCGCTTGTCCGAGGACGTCTCCGTGGTCACGTGGCCGGCATGACTAGACGCCAAAGGCGCACAGAATGCCGTTGCCTTCCCACCGTAGCGGTCCCTATTTTTCATTTTTACGTGCTTTCAAACTGCTAGGTTGGCAGAAGCTGGGACGAGTAACAGGCGCTCACTCTGTTATGCGGCACTCAGGATTCGACCTGCCAAACTGCCGACCTTCTGATCGACAAGCTCAGCATCCTAACCCACTGAGCCACCGCGTCCCTTACCAATTACTTAAATTCTAGCGAAAGAAGGGAGCGTGTTTCTGACACTATTTCCCCATTATCGAGAGCTGCCAGAAACAGTGAGGCAGACATGGTTAAATTGAACCCAGAGACCTAATTTCTATATTCTTCTCCGGGTTCACCTATCAGCAAGTCACAAGCAAAGTTGCATTTGGAGGGCCCTCGGTCCTCTCTGAGCTTGTTTCCTTGCAGAGGTTTCATTACCCAACTAGGTGATAACATCAGTGCTAGAAGGGAACAAAGTGTGAGGAGGAGGAGGAGGAGTGGGGGGAGGAGCAGAAAGAAGAGGACTGTGGGGTCCTTATCCTTATGTTTCATTACCCGAGCTGGCACTGATGATGTGACCTAGATGGGTCATGAAACATCTGCAAGAAAAACACCCAGCCCAGAGAGCACCAGGGACCCCACAGTCCTCCTCCTCCTCCTCCCTCCTCTCCACAAACCCTACTCCCTTCCAGCACTGATGATGTTCCCTAGCTGGGTGATGAAACTACAAATGCTCTCCTTTAAAGTTGCGTTCATTATATTCACGAAGCCACTGCAAATATAAACGCCCCAGACCACCACCACCACCCCGGGTTCGTGGTCGCTGCAGGTGAGCAGCAGGATCGCTGGTGCTGCAGTCCGGTCTCCCCTGCAAAAAGTCGAAGCAGCCTGCAAAGAGCAGATGGACTGTTTTGGAAATTAGCACAAACCGGAGCCAAGCCCAGGGGATTCGACCTGCCACAGGAGTTCCAGGGCCCAGAGACCCATGCAGCAGCCCTGGACGTGTCCTACCTCTGTGCTCTTCCCCTGGGCTTCTGAGGGCCCTCGCTCTGCTTCAGGAGCCAGCTGATCGGCGCACAGGAGCCCTTCGGATCAACACACCTGAACCGGCAACAACAAAAAAGCCAGCATTGCCCTCCTCTCCCACCAAACCAGTCGGGCAGCGGCTGCCGCATTCCTGCCGCCCCAAGCCACGCCGGGGCACCCACGCAACCTGCCTGAGGAGAAATATTGCATGCAGGAACTCCCTGACTCTTCCTGGAATCAGGAATGCGAAGAATTTCACAAGGGCCGGAGCAAGCCAGCAAGCGCTTTCCAGTCGGCAGATAGAAACCCAGGTTTTATTGCGCTTGCTGGCCTTCCGGGTCTTCTTCTTTCTTCTAGGCGAGGTGGTCCACACCAGACCTCCTGGGGGCAGCAGGAGACTGCTGGGCACCAGAGAGCTGGCCAGGCTCAGTCTCCGGGGCTCAAGATGATCCAAGGCCTGGAGACCAAAACACACAAAGAACGGCTGCGGGACTTGGGTTTGGCTAGTCTAAAGAAAAGGAGAAATAGGGGGGACATGGTAGCAGCCTTCCAGTATCTGAGGGGCTGCCCCAAAGAAGAAGAGGGGGGTCAGGTTATTCACCAGAGCACCAGAGGGCAGGACGAGAAACAACGGATGGAAACTGACCAGAGAGAGAAGCAACCTGGAATTAAGGAGAAACTTCCTAACAGTGAGGACGATTAACCAGTGGAACAGCTTGCCACCAGAAATCCTGGGCGCTCCATCACTGGAGATTTTTAAGAAGAGGCTAGACATTCACCTGTCTGAGACGGTATAGGTGTTCCTGCTTGAGCAGGGGGCTGGACTAGAAGACCTCCAAGGTCCCTTCCAGATTCTATTCTATTCTATTTGGGTTTAGAATAGAACAGAACAGAAGACAATAGGAGCTGGAAGGGACCTTGGAGGTCTTCTAGTCCAACCCCTGGTCAGGCAGGAAACCCTATAACGTTTCAGACAAATGCCTTCAGATTTGCCCCTAGGACAGAGGTCCCCAGCCTTTTGGGCACCAGGGATGGCTTCCGCAGAGAAAGGTTCTTCCGTGGACCGGAGGGGGCCTGGTTTCGTGTGCTGCCCGCATCCCGCGGATGGGGCTTTGCTTCCTTTGTGCGGACCGGTTGCTGGCATGCCACAGACCGGTACTGGTCCACAGACCGGGGGTTGGAGACTCCTGCTTCAGAAGTTGTGGGTGCTCCAACACTGGAGGTTTTCAAGAAGAAATTAGACAGCCACTGCTCCGGATTCTTGGAAGACTGCTATCATGTGTCCCCTGAGCCTTCTCTTCATTAGGCTAAACGTGCCTAATTCTTTTCATTGTTCTTTCTAAGATTTATGAAGCACCTATCTTTGTCGTCCTTCCTCAGCTTCCTCCTTATATTGTGGTGATTAGAACTGGACACCTCACAGTGTGGGTCACACCTATCGCTTCCATCATCTCAACATTTTATTTCTGGCAAAGTGTATTGGCCTTTTCAGTAGCTGCAGCAAACTCAGATTTCCGGGTTGTGTTTAATCTACACCAGGGGTCTTCAAACTTGCCTGGCTGGGGAATTCTGGGAGTTGAAGTCCACAAGTCTTAAAGTTGCCACGTTTGAAGACCCCTGCACTAGACCTTCCCATCTCCATTACCGCCACTGAGGATTAGCTGTACGGCTGCTGCTAAGCCAGGTGATACCTGCCTTGTACCTGTACATCGTGTTCTCCCTAAGCGCGGTCGCTTACACCTGGCCGGTGTTTCGTTAGCCAGAGTCCAACGTTCAGGTTGATCAAGATCCTTTTGAATCTCCAGCCTGCAATTGGCAGGAATAGCCAACACTCCAGAGGACAGGCTTAAGATACAGGAGGATCTGGACAGACGTGGACACTGGGCACTATATCTAACAAAATGAAATTCAATTGTGAAAAAAGGAAGGTTCCACACTTAGGCAGGAAAAACCAAAAATGTACAGGTATAGTATAGATGGTACCTTGCTCAATAGAACAACTGTGAGAGGGACTTTGGAGTCCTAGCGGACAATCACTTCAATATGAGCCAGCAGTGTGCTGCAGCTGCCAAAAAAGCCAACACAGTGCTAGGCTGCATTAACAGAGGGATAGAATCAAGATCACATGAAGTGTTAATACCGCTTTACAAGGCCTTGGTAAGGCCACACCTGGAATCCGGCATCCAGTTTTGGTCACCACGATGTAAAAAAGATGTTGAGACTCTAGAAAGGGTACAGAGAAGAGCGACAAAGATGATCAGGGGACTGGAGGCTACAACATATAAGGAACGGTTGCTGGAATTGGGTATGTCTAGTTTAATGAAGAGAAGGACCAGGGGGGACATGATAGCAGTGTTCCAGTATTTCAGCGGCTGCCCCAAAGAAGAGGGAGTCAAGCTATTCTCCAAAGCACTTGAAGGCAGGACAAGGAGGAGCGGATGGAAACTCATGAAGGAGAGAAGCAACCTGGAACTAAGGAGAAATTCCGGGAGTTGAGGTCCACAAGTCTTAAAAAAGTTGCCAAGTTTGGAGACGCCTGCATTACAGTTTTACAAGGCCTCATAAAGCTCAATTGGTCAAATAATAAATATTGGTAAGTTCAGAGCCAGCAGCCAAATCTAGGCAGAGTCAGGCCAACACACACACACACACACACACACACACACACACACACACACACACAGAGGGCACTTTCTTTGCTTGCTTCTCTTCTTCAGTTACCTGGTCAAAGGCCCTCCCATCCGCCTGGCAGAGTCAGAACGAGGACGCCTGCCGGGAAAAACGCAGCCTCCAGCTTCCGGGAGTCAGGAGCACTTGCTAAGGGAGGACGTTTGCACTGCAGCCCGGAACTGGATCGCTCCTTGCTTGAATTGGCCAAGCGGAAAGAAGCAGGGAAGGGAAGGGAAAAAATCCAGGTCTCACCTTCGGCTGCAACACTCTGGCTAAGCCTGGAAACCTGGAAATCACCGGCCAGGAAGAGCTGGAATAAGTGGAGGGAGAAGCTACTGTCTAAAAGCGTCATAAATAAAGTGGTACACGACTAAAGCCACGCACGTATTTTTAAGCCCCGGTCTCAGCCACTCTCTCTCTCTCTGTGTGTGTGTGTGTGTGTGTGTGTGTGTGTGTGTGAGTGAGTGAGAGAGAGAGAGAGAGAGAGAGAGAACCGTACCTTGCCTGACCTGCAGTCAGCAAATAAATTCAAGAAAGAAATACAGGTAGTCCTCGGCTGGCAAACACAACTTGAGCCCAAAATTTCCACTGCTAAGCAATACAGATGTTAGGCTGAGTTTTGCGCCCTTTTTTACGACTTCTCTTGCCTCCGTGGTTAAGTGAAGCCCTGCAGTTGTTAAGCGAGCAACATGGTTCTTAAGTGAACCTGGCTTCCCCGCTGGCTTTGCTCGTCAGGAGGTCACAGGAGGTCACCAAATCACGTGACCCTGGGACACCGCGACCGTCATCGATATGAAGCAGCGGCCGAGCAGCCGAGTCTCCATCCCGTGACCGCGGGGAGGCGGCAACGGTTGTAAGTTCTCAGGGCCAGCGGCTAAACGAAGGACTTCCGGAAAAGAGAAATCCTATTGTTCAAAATCTCCGGGACGGAGCCAAGTCCCAGTTTGAGGGAGATGCTCGGCTCCCGGCTGGGGACCATCGCGGCGGTCGAGAGCCAGGCAGCCCCCCAGCGCCCCCCTCCCCGCTTGGGGCACCAGCAGCTGAAGACCGGAAGGCGCCAAGGCAGAGCTGGACGGGGGAGAGGGAGCTCTGCAGGTCAGGGTCGGACTGGGGGGTCCCGGGGACCCTCTGAGCTGGGACCTCTCACTGCCCAACTAGGTAACGTCATCAGTGACCTTCCTTCCTTCCTCCCTCACACTCCCTCCCTCCCCTCTACCTACCTCCTTCCTTTCTTCCTCCTTTCCTTCTCCCTCCCTCCCTTCCTTCTCCAGCCCTCCCTCCCTCCCCCTCCCTTCTTCCTTCCTTCCTCCCTTCCTTCCCCCACCCTCCCTTCCTTTTCTTCCTTCCTTCTCTGCCCTCCCTCCCTCCCTCCCTCCCTCCCTCCCTCCTCTCCCTCTCCCTCCCTCCTCTCTACCTACCTCCTTCCTTCCTTCTCCAGCCCTCCCTCCCTTCTTCCTCCTCCCTCCCTCCCTCCCTCCCTTCTCTTCCTTCCTTCCTTCCTTCTCTGCCCTCCCTCCCTCCCTTGGTGCCCTCGGAGCCTGGCCGTTTTTCCTGCAGATGCTCCATTGCCCAAACCAGCGAACCTCAGGGGGGCAGATCCCCGCAGGGCAGCCACCCAGCCCAGAGAGGCAGCTCCGTCCCTGGCAAAGGCCGCAGGGGCCCTTCCTCCACCCCTGACCGGGCCGGGCGGTCAAAGCTCCAGAGGACAACCGTTTCCAGGTTCCCCCAGGGATACTCCCGGGTCGGCCTGGCCCCTGTGGCACTCTGGCCATCCTCACGGGTCCAGATTCGGGCCGACGGGCACAGGAGGAGGCGCGGGGACTCTTAAGGAGTCCAGGGCGGTCCGGTCACGTCCTGCTTGCCCTGCCTGCATCGGAACCCGCAAGGCAAGGGGGCTCCGCGGCTGATGCCGCAGGACGCGGGCAAGCCGGTGGGTTAAAGCCGGTCGGTCTTCACGTCACCGGGAGCCGGTTCCTGATCCAGGGCCCTGCGTGAACCCCCCCAACAGGTAAAATCAGTGATCGAGCTGAGTGGGTCGTGCGAACACAGCCTGCCACCTGCAATCAACCTCTTCTCAGAACACTGAATGCAAATGGGGCAAGACTCACTTAACAACCGTCTCACTCAGCAACAGAAACTTTGGGCTCAACCGTTGGTCACAAGGATTACAACCACAGCGGAGCCCAGCATTTCTGTTGCTAAGCGAGACGGCTCAGTGAGCTTTGCTCCATGTTACGACCTTCCTCGCCTCCGTTGTTAAGTGAATCGCTGCAGTTGTTAAATTAGTAATATGGTTGTTAAGTGAATCCGTCTCCCCCATTGACTTTGCTTGGCAGGTCACAAAAGGGGATCACGTGATCCGAGATGCCGCAACCGTCATAAATACGAGTCAGTGGCCAGGCGTCCTAATTTTGATCACGTGACCTGGTGTGTGTGTGTGTGTGTGTGTGTGTGTGTGTGTGTGTGTGTGAACGATCATTAAATGTGAAAAACGGTCCTGGGTCACCTTTTTCAGTGCCGCTGTAACCTTGAACGGTCACTAAACGAACTGTCGTAAGTGGAGGACCACCTGTACCTCTTGGTCAATCTCAGTGCGGGAAGCAAAGCCAAATACTGCAGGCCTCCACGCGACAACACAGAGGCCACACCCAAACAGAAGAATATTGTTAAGCTACCGACTCTTCTGGTTTCCACACACGCACACACACACACACACACACACACACACACACACACACACACACACACTGAAGTTTAACAACACCTTGATGAACACAAGGTCTTTCAAGACCCAAACTGGGGGGGGAGGAGGCAGGGGGGCATGAATATACCTCAAGTTCTGTTCCAGGGAGCTTTTTTCTCTGGGCGCTTTCCGCGGGCTTCACTTTGGCCTGAGGCGGCCCAAGCCGGCCACTTAGAAAGGGCCAAGCGAAGGGAGAGTGGACCACCCAGCGATGAACAACTCTTCTCCCCATTTTCGCGAGAAATCAAAGTTGCCACAAGGGAGCATCAGAGGCGAAGGACACCTGGGCAGTTTACTCACAGGTAGCTTGTTTTCTGATCGTTCAACAGCACTTAAAAAAAGGCGATTTACGGCTGCTTTTCACACTTAGTGACCGTTGCAGCCTCCCCGTGGTCACGTGATCGAAATTCAGGCACTCGGCAACTGACTAGAATTTATGACGGTTGCAGCGTCCCGGGTCACGGGATCACCTTTTGTGACCTTCTGACCAGGAAAATCAACGGGGAAGCCGGATTCACTTAACAACCGTGCTACTGACTTAACAGCTGCAGTGATTCGCTTAACGACCGTGGCGAGAAAGGTCTTAAAAGGGGGCTCTCTTTAACAATTGTCTCACTTATCAACAGAAAGTTTGGGCTCAGTCTTGATTGCAAATCCAAGACTGCCTCTATTTATTTTTATTGTTTTTTTTATTAAATTTCTACGCTGGCCATCTCGCCGTTAAAGGAGGAGGGAACATTTAAGAAGAAAAATGCCAAAGAGGGGCACGACTTTCAAAAGCTGTCAGGATTTGTTATTATTAAATATATATATATATTTTTAAAAAAGAACAATTTCCCACAGTCTCTGAAGAAGCCACAAGGGCCAGGGTGTTAGAAGACGCTCCCAACTCTTACAGCCACAGAACAGGCCATGCAGCCGGAAGAATTTTTCCTGAACTGCGGACAAGCTGCCACCTTCAAAAGGAAAACAAGAGCTTGACTTTGATCACCCACAGGAGAGTCTCCACCTGAGAGACACCTTCATTAAAGTAGAAGATTACAGGTAATTCTCAGAGTAGCTTCTGAGGGCTGTGTAAAAAGCTCCTGGGGCCTTTCCCAACCCGTGGAAGAGCAAAGCCGGAACTCGCAAACTTTCTGGGCAAAACCTGGCCAGAGAAAGCTGAAGAGGCAGGCCTACAGGTAGGAGAGCCTTGAGGCAGAACATGCCCACTTCCAGCTTCAACACCTTGAAAAACTCTGGGCGATGATGCCCAAGAGCCGCCTGGCTGCCTCCGCCAGGGACTGGAAGGCAGCCGGTGCCTCAGTTTCTGACTGGGAGACGATGTGGGCAAAGGAAGGGCGATGGGTACAATGCCACCTTGGGTAAAAACCCATTTCGCAGCCTGAATAGCACCAAATCACAAACAGCAAAGGGGACTAGGTAGTCCTTGACTTACGACCCCAACTGAGCTCAAACATTCTCTTGTTAAGCAAGACAGTTGCTAAATTTTGATCCATTTTATGACTTTTCTTGCCACAGTTGTTAAGTGAATCGCTGCAGTTGTTAAGCTAGTAGCACGGTTGTTAAGTGAAGCTGGCTTCCCCATTGACTTTGCTCGTCAGAAGGTCGCAAAAGGGGATCCCGTGATCCCAGGACGCTACGACCGTCATAGGTTTGAGCCAGTTACCCAAGCGCCTGACTATTGATCACCTGACCATGGAGATGCTGTAGTGATTGCCAAGTATGAAAAACGGTCGTGAGTCATTTTTTTCAGTGCCATTGTAACGTCAAACAGTCACTAAAAGACCGGTTGGAAGTCAGGGACTAACTGTATTTAATGGGCCAGGAAAGCAGGCGTGCACCAGACACCACAACGGGGCTCCTACACCACAAACAGCGAGGGCACCAAAGCTATCGCGTCTTCCATCTCATTCAGAGAAAGAGCACCGTGACGGCACAGTGGTCAGAATGCAGCACTGCAGGCTAACTCTGCCCACAGCCAGCAGTTCGATCCTGACCGGCTCAAGGTTGACTCAGCCTTACGTCCTTCCGAGGGCGGTAAAATGAGGACCCACTATGCTTAGAGAGCGCCGTAAACTAAAGCACTGTGAAGCAGTACCTAAGTCAACGTCCTATTGCTATTCTCCAGGCCCGACATACAACACGCTGCCTTGAGACACAACCCGTCGGCATTTTAGCTCTCCACCAAATCAACTTTCCATCACACCTTTTCCCCAGGTACCATTCTGCTGCCCTTTGGTTTTTAAATTTTTGCATTAGTTTAAATGTTGTATTAGTTTATCAAAATATAAAATACAGAAATCAAAGAAAAATGAAAATAATGGCGAGGAGGAAAAGGAAAAGAGGGGAACGTGTAGGGTAAAAGGGAAAGAAAAGAAAAAGCAGGGACTTTTGACTCTCTTCCATGTAGCAGAACAGGGTAATAACGTATAACCTCAGCTTCTTACTTTTGTATAATAATATATGCTAGCCATTTCCATAACAACCTACCTACCTAATCAGCAAAACCAAAGTTTCATTTTTCCCCCCACCTCAAGCACGAAGTCCAGAAGCGGTTTCCAAATAAAAAGAAACCTGTGTCCTTTTTTTTAACCAAAGGAGTCAATTTAGCCCTCTCTGCTCACTCCATCAAATTTGGCGGCTATTCGTCCGTGGTGGGAATCAAAGTATCCCTCCATTTTTTTTTGCACGGGGTATTCTTGCTTCGGTCAGCGTCTATAACATCTGCCACGGCTCTATTGGAGCCTCTTCAAGCTGCTCAACCCCAAAATTCAAACTGCTCCTCCGAAGGACCACAGAGTGAAGGGGGAAGGATCTCTTAAGAACTGATCCAAAGCCAGGAATTTCATCCAGGAAGCAGAGAACCAAACACAGACCGGAGCAGAGGAGCGCCTGACCGAGGGAAATGATAGAAAAGAGAGAGAGAGAGAGAGAGAGAGAGAGAGAGAGAGAGAGAGAGAGAGAGAGAGAGAGAGAGAGAGAGAAAGAAGCGAAGCCCGTCAGCTGCCAACATACAGCCGACAATGGCTGGTGTGTTTACAAAAGGCCGTTTGCTGCACGGACACAAGGCTGCTTCACCCCCTGCTAGAAAGAAAAACGGACAGAGCCATCAAAACAAGCTTGCCAAGAGATCAACCAACGTATAATCAGCCAAAACAGAATTGCTTGAAAAGGGGAAAAAGGGTTTTCCAATGATACTTTGTGGAAAGGAAACTGTATAATTATACCAGTATAATTTAAGAAAGTTCCAAAAACTTAACATCTTTCTAAATATAAAATAAGGGCTTCACCCTTCTTTCAGAATTGCCAAGGTTGGAAAGTCAATTAATCAAAGGATGAAGCCATATGCATTGTTTCAGTACAGATTTGGGATATTTTACTAAAATATTTTGTACCGATTACGCCAGGGTGCTATAAGATCTCTATTAGTAAACCAGAGATTATGGATCAGCTCCCGCAGGAGACGCTTCGTTGCTTCCTACACACTTGTGAGTCTGGCCTCAGTGCAGGGCCCAATCCTCACAGATCCGTTTTGCAAACCCAGCTCCCTCCATCCCTACGTCAGTAACGTTGCCCCGGGGGTCTCTCCAGCCCACCAACAGCCCCTGGAGACCTCCAACCCTGCTAGTGAAGGGTCAGGCCTGGTGGGCGCTTGCGCTGTTTGGGGACCTCCAGCTCCAGCAGCGGGTTGGACTAGAAGACCTCCAAGGTCCCTTCCAACTCTTGTTATTCTGGCAGGTTGACAGATTAGTATCAGATCAAGCCGCTCAGAGTTACCCCGAGGTAAGATGGGTGACCAATTAATTAATTAATATATGTATAGATAGATAGATAGATATAGATATAGATATAGATATATAGATATAGATATAGATGATATAGATATAGATATAGGTCACCCATCTTACATCAAGGTAAGTGGCTTGATCTGATACTAATCTATCCACCTATGAATTAGATGAGTACCGGGCAGAGGAAGGTGTGTGTGTGTGTAGATACACATGCACGCACCTCCCCCCCATCATTTATTTATTTATTTTTTTATTTTAATTCCATTTATATCCCGCCCTTCTCCGAAGACTCAGGGCGGCTTACAAGCTTAGCAGTAGCCTTCATTCTATGTATCGTATTTTTCATTTTTATAGTATTTTATTTATATAGGTTTATCTTTTTAATATTGTAAACCGCTCAGAGATCCTGTGGTAAGGTGGGCGGCCCATACAAACAAACAAACAAACAAATTCTGGATGGGAGACCACCAGGAAACCCAGGTGGAGTGACTCCCTCCAGCGCAGAGCCTCTTCAGGACAGACTGACCCTGCATCCCCCATCAGCAGCAGCATTGGGGTGGGGGGGGGGAGAAGGAGGTCTTCTGCCTAGTCCAGAGTGATGGGATCTCCTGCTGGTCTCCCATCCAACTGCCACACGAAGAAACGCAAGGCCATGAACCAAAACACCGTCCTAACCCATCTCTCTGGGGAGGTGGAGGGGTCTTGGACTACACCCTCCATCATCCAAGCACCCCCTTTCCTTTCAGGCCAGTGCAGGCTGGGGATGATGGGAGTGGGGGGGCCAAGCCGGAATGGCCGGACTGGGGAAGTTCCCGGAGATGCTCCTGAGGGGGACATTTTGGCGCCCGCCATCAGCGCTGCAAAGGCGCCCCCTCCCCAGCCCCCTCCGAGAGTCCTCCCCCCACGGGACCCCACCCCCCAACTCCAGACCCCCCCCACTCATTCCGGACGCCCCCCCGCCTCGCCTCGCCCCCCTCACCGAGGTTCCCCGCCGACCTTCCCCCGAGGCGCGCATCTCCCGCTAGGCCCGGCTTCGCCGCCATGGCAACCAGCCACACTTCCGCCACAGGCAGGAAGTGAGAGCCTTCCCCCCGCCGCCGCCATATTGGGTGAGGTCAAAAGGCTGAAGGAAGCCGGAGACGGGCAAGAGCTGGGCTACTGCAGAACCGCGAGAGGCCGCCAGATGGCGGCAAGCGGACTTGTCTGGGTGACTGCGTTGCCGCGGCAACGCCCGCCTGAAGCCGCTCGCCGGCTGAGTAAAGCTGAGGATGATGGGAGCTGTGGTCCCACGCATCTGGAGGGCATCAGGCTGGTTGGAGACGCAGCAACTTATCTGCTGAGCTGCAAGGAGAAAGCCGTCAAGGATTTCCCGTGGACTCTATCATGGAACTTGATAAAGGGACTTAAAGTGCCCAATTTGTGCTGGGAAAATCTTATTTCTTAATTTTTGATGCAATCTTCCAGAAGGGACCCATGGTTTTTCCTTCCTCCGTCACTTGGACAGCCATTGATCCAGAATGGAATAGGGCAGGGATGTCCAACCTTGGGACCTGTAAGACTTGTGGACTTCAACTCCCAGAATTCCCTGGCCAGCAAAGGCTGGGGAATTCTGGGAGTTGAAGTCCACAAGTCTTAAAGTTCCCAAGCTTCGACACCCCTGGTATAGGGTCTCCTCTCCTGCTTGAGCAGGGATTGGACTAGAGCAGGGGTAGGCAACCTTGGCTCTTTTTTGACTCGTGGACTTCAACTCCCAGAATTCCTGAGCCAGCCATGCTGAAGGGAAAGGGAGAGCTTTCCAAGCTGAGCCATGGCTGGCTCAGGAATTCTGGGAGTTCACGCGTCATAAAAGAGCCAAGGTTGCCTACCCCTGGACTAGAGGACCTACAAGGTCCCTTCCAACTCTGTTATTCTGTATTCAGTGGAATGGCTTGACTTCAGAAGGTGCTCCATCACTGGAGGTTTTCAAGAAGAGACCGGACAGCCATTTGTCTGGAACAGTAGGGTCTCCTGGTTGAGCAGGGGTTGGACTAGAGGACCTACAAGGTCCCTTTCCAACTCTTGTTATTCTGCACAACCAGCTTCCCAGCTAGTGATTTTTAAACCAAAGCATTAACCTTCCACCAGATGTTGCTAACACATACCCATACAGGAACGCTTCAGGATTACTTAACGGCTGATCCCTCTGTGACAACATTCTTAATGAGTCACGTATTTATGCAAAGCTAAAATCCTCACCGGATTGTCCAAAGAAAAGCTGGAAAGCATGGAGTTAAATCTACTGGTGCTTATTAGTATTTATTCTCTGACACTCTATTCAAAATAGCTCCTTTAAGAAGGAAAAGAGAGCTTTAGCACCACAGGCCTAATATTTGCTGCGGATTTATTGGCTTGTTTATTCTATTGATTGATTTAGACACCTAATTCACAATTGCCACTCTGGTGGCAGACACACCATTAAACTCAAAGCAAATAAAAATAAAAATAAAAACAGCAATGAATCAAAGAAAGTCACCACGATGTAAAAAAGATGTCGAGACTCTAGAAAGAGTACAGAGGAGAGCAACAAAGATGATTGGGGGACTGGAGGCTAAAACATATAGGGAACGGTTGCTGGAATTGGGAATGTCTAGTAGTTTAATGAAGGGAAGGATGAGGGGGGGGTCATGAAAGCAGTGTTCCAATATCTCGGGGGCTTGCCACAAAGAAGAGGGAGTCAAGCTATTCTCCAAAGCCCCTGAAGGCAGGACAAGAAGCAACGGATGGAAACTCGTCAAGGAGAGAAGCAACCCGGAATTAAGGAGAAACTTCCTGACAGTTAGAACAATTAACCAGTGGAACAACCTGCCTCCAGAACTTGTCGGTGCTCCATCACTGGAGGTTTTTAAGAAGAGACTGGAGAGCCATTTGTCTGAAATGGTACACGGTCTCCTGGCTTGAGCAGGGGGTTGGACTAGATGACCTCCAAGGTCCCTTCCAACTATTATTATTATTATTATTATTATTATTATTATTATTATTATTATTATTATCATCATCATCATCATCATCATCATCATCATTATTATTATTATAAGTGCCCTAGAACAAAGCATAGGAAAAAGAAGATAATGTCAAAACATTGTTCGATCTCCAGATGTCATTCTTTGGTGGAGCATCTAGGACTTACTGAACACCAGCAGGCTCAGCACTCCAAAAGAGGGGGGGGGTTTCCCTAGAGAACCCCCTTTATAGACAGTTTCCCCATAGAGCAGAAGGTCAGGAAAGTAAGCAGGTCCTAAGGTAGTTAGGTCTTTAATCAGGGATCCTGGGTGCTCTCTGAGCTTGGTTGTTTTCTTACAGACGTTTCATCACGCAATTAGGTAACATCATCAGTGCTAGAACAGGGGTCCGCAACCCCAGGGCTGTGAACCGGTACCGGGCCACAGCATGCCAGCAACCCGTCCGCACAAACAAGCAAAGCCTCATCCGTGGGATGGAGGCAGCACACAAAACCATGCACTCTTTGGTCCGTGGAAAAACCTTTCTCTGCGGAACCAGTCCCTGGTGCCCAAAAGGTTGGGGATCAAACCCCACTCCCTCCTAGCACTGATGATGTTACCTAGTTGGGTGATGAAACATCTGTAAGAAAACCACCCAGCTCAGAGAACACAAAGGAGCCCACATTCTTCCTCCTCTTCCTCCTCCCCTCCTCCTCCTCCTCTCCACACACCTCACTCCCTTCTAGCACTGATGATGTTACCTAGTTGGGTGATGAAACATCTGTAAGAAAACCACCCAGCTCAGAGAACACAAAGGAGCCCACATTCTTCCTCCTCTTCCTCCTCCCCTCCTCCTCCTCCTCCTCCTCCTCTCCACACACCTCACTCCCTTCTAGCACTGATGATGTTACCTAGTTGGGTGATGAAACGTCTGCAAGAAAACCACCCAGCTCAGAGAACTCCTCCTCCCCCCACAACCAAGCTCAGAGAGGACAGAGGACCTTGTAACCCTCCTCCTCCCCCCCCCACAGATTCCCACCCTGCACTACAAAAATGATCCTTTTATTATAGCTCTTTAATCACCACCATCTCGAATTCTACCTGAACCTTACAATGCTACAATAATACAAACATTTCAGGCCGCTAGGCCATCTACTTCACCATTCTGGAGCAACGACGTTTGGATCCAGATCACCTTTCAAAACATTTCCCATGAGATATTTCCCAATAAAAAAGTAATTTTTTCTTCCGCAGCCCTTCAGCAGAAGGTCAGTAATTACCTGAAGGGTGAAAGGGAGCCTCCCAGGATGAAGGTCCACACCGGGTGCTTGGTCCTCGTGAGCTTTCTGTGGACCTTCAGCGGCCGAGGCTGGAGAAGTGCGGCTTGGGTGGGGCTGTGCTCTAGAAGGAAAGAAGGGTGGAAGCTTATCAAGGAGAGAAGCAACGGAGGACAGTGAGAACGATGAACGGTCAATGGAACGGCTGGCTCTCCTTCAGAAGTTGTGGGTGCTCCAATATTGGAGATTTCCAAGAAGAGACCGGACAGCCCTTGGTCTGAAATGGCCTAGGCAGGTCTCCTGCTGGATCAGGGGGTTGGACTAGAAGACCTCCAAGGTCCCTTCCAACTCTGTTATTCTCTATTGACAGTGAGAACAATTGATCGATAGAATGGCTTGCCTCCAGAACTTGTGGGTTCTCCATCACTGGGCATTTTCAGAAATAGACTGGACAACCATTTATAAGGTCTACAGCCTTGAGCAGGGGGTTGGACTAGAAGACCTCCAGGGAGCCTTCCAACTGTTTTATTCTGTAAGGGCCACCAAAGAATCAAAGGCCAGCCCAGGGCTCTTCAAACTTGGCTCTTTTCTGACTTGTGGACTTCAACTCCCAGAATTCCTCAGCCAGCAAAGCTGGCTGAGGAATTCTGGGAGTTGAAGTCCACAAGTCAGAAAAGGGCCAAGTTTGAAGAGCCCTGGGCTAGACAAAAGACACCATCATTGCTCCCCAGCTGGTCACTCCAGGCCAGCTGTGGCATGGCAGAGAGCTACGTCCACCCTACCTTCATCTCCTCACCTCCCTCAGGCTTCCCTCCTTCTCACTGAAGGCGCCACGGACTGCAATTCACCCTCCTGGGTCCATGTTCTTTACAAATACAGAACACGCAAGCCGCCATCCCCACCCCTGTCCGCTTTGGGACAGGCCTTTCGGACAACTCTTGGACTTTGGCAGAGAGAAAGGACGGGCGACTTAAGAGAGGGGAGGCAAAGCAAGCCAGGCGTCATCCAGGACCTTCTGACGTTGAGATCAACCAGGTTGGGTTGTGTGAATGCATCCGCCCCTGAAGGAAAGACGGACGGAAAGGGGCACCCCAGTCTCCCCCACCCCACAGGGACAGGAACATACAGATTGACTGTGGGGAAACTCAGGGGGGGCTCCTGCTCCCCTCGAATTGGCACCCACCAGATGTACGGGAGGACCCTCCCCAGCCAGTTGGAGATTCCGCGCCTGGCAGCAAACCGAGGAGGCACCGGCTTGAGCACGGCTGCCCCAAAGAATGCCGGGCAGTGATAAGGAAGAGGAAGAAGAGAACCCAGCGTGACACGGCGGTGACATCACAGTGCTCAGTGACTGGCTGGGAGGAGGGCAGCGGCCGGGTCCCCCCACCCTGGAGCTCTTTGCGGGCGCTGGGGATTCCTGGCCGTCCCCCATGGCCCACTCGGGGCACCCCCGGGGCCCTCAGTCCCCCAGCCCCTTCAGGAGCAGGCGAGAGCAGCTAGGAGCCCCCCCGGGCGGGCATCTTCCCTACTGCGCCGAGGAAGAGGAGGAGTGGGAGACGGACCCAGACTTCACCCAGGAGGCCAGCCAGCCGTGGAGGGAGCGGGAGATTTCGACCGCGTCCATCATTTCTGGTAGGTGGGCACCCCTGCGCACTGGGTGCCGGTTGCTCTCGGGCGTCCGTAGGCCTTTATTTGGGGGTGTTGAAGGAGGTCACGGCAGCTGCCCCTCCCAGGCTGGGCTCAGAAGCCAAGGCAGAACGTCAGCCCTTCGAGGTAGGATTCCAAAGCCACAAAGCTCTGGGTGGGCCTCTCTCCTCCCTCCGTGCAAACTAAGGAGAGACGCGTCTCAAACTTTAGCCAGGTTACCTCCTGCTCCGGGCTCCTTCGTCTTCTATCTGCGGTGATTCGCTTAACAACAGTGGAAAAAATAGTCATAAAACAAGGCACACCTCAGTGAACAACTGCCTCGCTTAGCAATGGAAATTGTGTTCCTGGTTATGGATGTTAAGTCAAGAATGACGTGAAATGACTATTTTTGGTGCAATGAGTGATTTATTGCTCGACTTGCTGCCCTAAAGGAAAAACTCACAAATGCCCAAACTGTTCAGTTGTTGGCTTCGCACTTTGCCCTAAACCAAGGGTAGGCAACCTCGGCTCTTTTATGACTCATGGACTTCAACTCCCAGAATTCCTCAGCCAGCATGGGGGAACTATGGCCCCTTCACGACTTGTGGACTTCAACTCCCAGAATTCCTGAGTCAGCATGGGGGAACTATGGCCCCTTCATGACTTGTGGACTTCAACTCCCAGAATTCCTGGGCTAGCCCAAGTCCACGATTGCCTACCCTAAACCACAATGTGGCTTTTTCTTTTTTTATTATTCAGTATTTTATTATTTTTTATAATCACAGATCCTTAATATTTTATCGGCAACATATTGTCTGGGTTTCAATATTTAGCTTCCTAATACATATTAAGTTCCTTTCTCTCTACCTGGTTTTTCTAGCCAGTGATAAAATGCACCCCAGGTTCTGAAATATTCAGAATCTTCTTTCTCTTTCATTTTTAGTGTAAATCTATCCATTTCTGCCCAATCTAAAATTTTCTTAATTATCTCTTCCTCCGCTGGTAATTCTTTAGCTTTCTAGTGTTGAGCAAACACAATTCTCACTGCAGTTAATACATGTAACATCAAATATACACATTCCTTCTCATAATTTCCTTCAGTTATACCTAACAAAAATAATTCTGGCTTAAAATCTATATGTTTTTGTCATTTTCTCTAACATAATAATAATAATAATAATAATAATAATAATAATAATAATAATAATAATAATAATAATAATAATAATAATAATAATAAAAATTGGAAGGTACCTTGGAGGTCATCTAGACCAACCCCACTTCAGACAAATGGCTGTCCAGTCTCTTCTTAAAAGCTTCCAGTGCTGGAGCATTCACCGCTTCTGGAGGCAGGTTGTTCCACTGGTTAATTGTCCTCACTGTCAGGAAGTACTCTTGACTAAAATCCTTTGGCTTTAGGGCATGTCCACCAAAGACAATAATGTACGCCTGTTTTTTGTCTGCATTTCCAACAATTGCTGTGTGGTTTGGTTGTCTTCCCTTAGCACGGAATTCTGGGAGTTGAAGTCCACCCATTTTAAAGTTGCTGAGTTTAGAAGCCCCTGCCTTAGTGCGTTGCATGGACTCAGCATTGTGGTTTGCAACCTCAGGGCCAACGGCTTAGGGTTAGGGTTAGTCTGTGATAGGTGCACGTACTGTGATGAGTTCTGGTCTCCATGATGGTTTATTCCAGGGGATCTGCCACTTGACAACTTTAAGACTTGTGGACTTCAGCGCCCAGAATTCCTCAGGCAGCTAGGAGCTGAAGTCCACAAGTCTTAAAGTTGTCAAGGTGGCAGACCTCTGGTTTATTCCATAATCAGGGCAGAGGGATAGAGTTTAGCTGACCTTGGCAGCTCAAGAGATCGAAACAGTTGTATCGGAATGGGGAATCGCTTGGGACCACCAAGGCTGCACCTCTAGGAAAGTCCAACCAACATCCCAGAAGAAGCCTTGTAGATTTGTCCTTGTGAAGTCTGCAGGAGTTGAGTTGAAATCAGAAGCAACCATGTTGTGGGAAGTAAGGTCCCCATAGCATGTAATTTCCAATTACATCTACCCAACTCACCAAAGCAGGGAGGTAGGGAATGCTATGGGCCCGTCCATCTAGTGAGAAGTCCATCTAGTGAGATCCAGAAGAAGGCCTTGCTCCATGGTGGCTCACTCCCTGTGGAACGTCATCCCTGCAGAGATAAGATTGAGGGGTCCCTGGTGCTCTCTGAGCTTGGTGGTTTTCTTGGAGATGTTTCATGACCCATCATCAGTGATGTCTCTCTCCTTCCTTCCTCCTTCCTTCCTTCCTTCCTTCCTTCCTTCCTTCCTTCCTTCCTTCCTTCCCTCCCTCTCCCCTTCTCTCCCTCCCCTTGTGCCCTCTCAGCTTAGTTGTTTTCTTGCAGACCTTTCATTAACCAGCTAGGTAACACCACCAGTGCTAGCAGTGGTAGGTGATAAGATGGCCCCCACCTCGACACTCTTCCAAACAGGCCTGAAGACGTGGTTTGACCAGTGCATTCCAGACCCCAGAGTGATATGGAGCCCATTAAGTGATTAATTGTGTTGCCAGAGCTGGGGGGCCTTTAATGGGTTTTATATTCAGAGTTCTATTTTTTGCCAAGAGTCATCATGAATGAGTTGGGTGGCCATACAAATTTTCTTAATAAATAAAGGAGGCAAATCACAGCAAGAGCTTCCAGGAAGAACATTTCATGGCCCTTAGCCATTGGATGGCCCCTTTGAGACCATCATTCCCAGCTGGAACAGCAGCCCAAAACATCTGGGGAACCCCGAGCTGCAATGGCCACCCCATGCACAGAAGATCAGGCAAATGACATTTGATCTCTGCTTGACTTGCTTTTAGATCTCTCCAGATCCATCCGAGACCTCAGCCTTGGGGACTCAAGCCCACGGGGCACCAAGGACGGTGCTGATCGCCACAGCCGCCACTTGGTTTACCGAGATCCGGGTGGGAAGCAGGAGAAGGTGGCCCAGGGTCACCAACCTCCCCGCTGTCCTCAAGTGTGTTCTTCACCCAGCCTGGGCATCGAGAGGTCTTCCATCTTCAACCGCAACGCTGTGGAAAAGCTGGACACCTTCTTCTCAGAGAAGCTCAAAGCTTGGGCCAGCGATACCGCCCACCTCTCGGACATGGAGGGTGCCCAGGAAGAGCCCCCCAGCTCCAACCCGGCCTGGAGGGCTGCCCAGAATGGACCCACCAGCCACCAGCAAGGAGCTGGCAGGCAGAATCGCAAACAGGCAGCCCACGGAAACACGGCGACGGAGCTGGCCGATAGTTCTCGTGACAATTACGACCCCGGCCACAAGCCCTGGCTAAGATGCCCCAGGCACAGGGCGGTGGGCAAAGGCCAGGCTTCGGACGGTCTATCCCACCAGCAGGAGGGCAGCCGGCTCTCCACGAGCGTCAGCAGCTCGGCCAGGATCCTGCCCCAGTGCCGCATCAGCCACGTCCAGCGCTGCAGAGCTTGCCAGGCTTTTAACCATGACAAGCCGGTGGGCAAGGGGGGCACGTGGGCCCCTCTGCAGGAGGAGGAGGGGGGCAGCACCAGCCTTTCGCCCCCAAAGGAGAGGGCGCAGTCGCCTGGCCAGCCACAGGTCTCCGACCGAATCGCCAAGGTGCAGCGGTGGCTGGAGCAAATGCCGCTGGATCACCCCGCGGGCCCCCTTTGCTGGCAGGAGAAGCACAGAACCCCCAAGCGGGCAGGACCAGGGTCGCGGGGGCAACGTCCTGCCTATGGCTGCCCAGCGCAGAGGCAAGGAGAGACCTGGGGCCGGACCCCGGAGGATGCTGGAGACCACCAGAGCCGGGCGGTCCCCACTGAGGCCAGACGCCCGAGGAAAAGCCGCCATGAAGAAAGTCCCAACCATCCGGTGAGGGGTGGGGGGCGTTGACCGCCTGACGGCGCTGTTTGGCATGGAAGCAACTCCAGAGTGGGAGGGGGCTTTCCCTGCTGGAGGGGGGCAGTCCTCTGGGTAGTGGGGGTTCTTGGCTCCGTGGTACCTGCAGCAAGTTGATCCTTGGCTTCCAACAGTTCATTTAATGACTGTTCAAAGTTACAACGGCACTGATAATAGTGACCTATGACTTACGACCGTTGCGGCATCCCCAGGGTCATGTGATCAGAATTCAGACACTTGGCAACTGACTCATATTTAAGACGGTCCCAGTGTCCCGGGGTCACGTGATCCCCTTTTGTGACCTTCTGACTAGCAAAGTCAATGGGGTAAGCCAGTTTCGCTTAACAACTGTGTGACTCACTTAACGACTGCAGTGACTCACTCAACAACGGTGGCAGGAAAGGTCGTAAAATGGGGGGCAAAGCTCATTGAACAACTGCCTCGCTTACCAGCAGAACTGTTGGGTTCAGTTGTGGCCGTAAGTCGAGGATTCCCTGTAGGAGACTCCCAGGCAGTGTTGGGAAGGATTGACCCCCAGTGGCTGCCAAGAAAGTCGGGGGCGGTGGTGCCCACCTGCAGGGACCGGGAGTCGGGTTCAGCTGCCAAGAGAGATTCTGCCCCTGAATTAACAGGCACCCCGAAATGCCATCCTTAGGGGAGGGAGGGCATCGCGGGGGGGCACACGGCTGCCCCAGCACGTACAACCCCCCCTGCGGCGTCCTGCAACCTCTCCTCCTTTCCTCCCTCCCTGCAGCCGGCCGCACGCATCCTCCGCTGCGACGACACCAGCACTTCCCCGGCCACCTGTTCCTGCCTCTTCTGCGAGCGGCAGCAGCCCCGCGGCCAGCTGGTGTCCGTCAAGGAAGGGCCGGACCTCTCCGCGGAGCAGGTGGCCACCCGGCTGCAGGCAGAGAACCGGGTGCCCCGCATCGTGGAGGCCTTTGAGCGACGGTCCCTGCGGGAAGCCAAGATGGCCGAGCGGGAGAAGGCGCTCCACGAGGCCCTGCAGCAAGACCTGGAGAGGAAGCGCCGGGCACCCACGAGTCAGAGGGACCCCAGGCGGGGGGGCCCAGCCAGTGGCCCCCCAAAAGCACAAGCCTCGCAGGAAAAGCAGCAGGAAGAGCCTCCCCGGCACAGGAAGGAGGGGGAGACGGTGGGAAAGCAACCCAGTTTTCTGGACAGGCTGCGAAGACGGAGCTAGTCTCGGGCAAAGGGAGCCACACCTGAGCACCTGGGAAGGGGTGTGTGTGTGCAGGAGGGTCTCTGTCTCTCAGCCAGCAGGAAGCTGCCCGCGACAGAGCAGCGTGGGCTGGTCCTTTGCCAGGGGCAGAAGGGCAACGGGGTGGTGTCCCCATGCCCACATTTACCAGCCCTCCCAACTTCGGTGGCCGTGTTGGGTTGCGGTCGCAGCACACCTCAGGGGTCGGCAAAGGGGGAGAGCAACACAGGGGCCACATGTGCTGGCCTGCGGTGGGGACAGCCAGGGGCTGGGGGTTCTTGACTAGGGGCAGCAGCTGGCCCCTGGGGGCCCGCGGCTGGAAGTAGGAGCACCCCTCCCCACAGATCTGCTTCTGAGCAGGAGGAGGTCGCAAAGGGGGGGGTCTGAGCTGACAGGAAGGCCACGGGTGAGCTCTGCAAAATGGATCTTCTCAAGGAACAAAGAGTTAGTTTCATGGTAGTCTGGGGAATAAATCTTGGTTATGATCCAACCCGTGGTAACTAATTCCAAGGATGAGCTACGTATTGGGAGTAAAACATGTTTCCTGATGAGGGCTCCTGGCTGCTCTCAGCAAACCCCAATCCTTACAAGCACTGATGATGTTCCCTAGTTGGGTCATGAGACGTCTGCAAGAAAACTACCAGGCTCAGAGAGCACCAAGGATGCCACAGTCCTCCTCCTCCTCCTCCTCCTCCTCCTCCTCCTCCTCCTCCTCCTCCTCCTCCTCCTCCTCCTCCTCCTCCTCCTCCTCTCTGCAAACCCCACTCTCTTCTAGCACTGATGCTGTTCCCTAGTTTGGTCATGAAATATCTTCAGGAAAACCACCATGCTCAGAGAGCCCCAAGGACACCTCGTTTCAATCCTGAGCTACAAATATTCTTTGTTGATGTTTCCTGATTTTGCCGGGTATGCGCCTCACGGTCATAAAAGAGCCGAGGTTGCCTACCCCTGGGTTAGGCAAACCGTTGCTTCGCTGTGGTGCCCTTTTCCAGAAAACCAGTAAAAACTTCCACTTTCCAGCAAAACTGTTGCGTAGGCCAGAGGCCCCCAATCTTTTGGACACCAGGGGCCAGTTACTTGGAGAGAGGTTTTCCCATGGACCGGAGAGTACGCGGTTTTGTGTGCTGCCTGCATCCCGCGGACGGGGCTTTGCTTGTTTATGTGGACTGGTTGCTGCATGCCCCGGCCCGGGGGTTGGGGACCCCTGATATAGGCGGTGCTCAAATTACAGCCATTCTCTTAGCGACCTTCGAAGTTGCAAGGGGACTGAAAAAAGGCACTCGGTCCAATGTTCACATTTAACGACCGTTGCAACATCCCCCGCGGTCACGCGATCCAAATTCAGACGCTTGGCAAATGACTCATATTTGCAACGGTTGCAACGTCCCCGGGGTCACGTGATCCCCTTTTTGTGACCGCTTCACGGGGAGCCCAGATTCACTGCAGTGACTCACTTAACGTCCGTGGCAAGTAAGGTCATAAGTTGCGGGGGAAAAACTCACTTAACTCTCTCAGCAACATATAGTTTGGACTCAGCTGCGGTCATAAGTTGGGGACCCCCTATCTCTACTTTACAAAACAGAGTAGCAGCACCCGGTAGTAGTTGTGTGAAGTCGTAAACAAGGGCTCCAGGTAGTCCTTGACTTACGACCACAAGGAGTCCAAAGTTTCCGTTGTTAAGCGAAACATTTGTTAAGTGAGTTTTGCCCCGTTTTACGACCTTTCTTGCTACGCTTGTTAAGTGAATCACTGCAGTTGCTGATTTCGTAACCTGGTCGTTAAGCGAATCCGGCTTTCCCCTTGGCTTTGCTGGTCAGGTGGTCGCAAGAGGGGCTCACGTGACACACACCCCGGGACGCTGCGACCGTCATAAATATGAGTCAGTTGACAAGCCTGAATTTTGATCACATGACCAAGGGGAGGCTGCGACGGCCGTTAAGTGTGAAAAACGGTCCTAGGTCCCTTTTTCCAGGGCCGTCCGTCGAAACTCTGAACGGTCACTAAACGAATGACAGCTAACCAAGGACTGCCTGCCAATCACACCAGCGGGAGGGTGTGGGGTGAGCGAGCAGCCCTGAGAGGGCGTTTCGAATGCGGGACCCCCAAGCCGAAAGCTTCCAGGCAGCCGTTCCCTTCGCAGCCCTGCCAGGCAACGGGACGGCAGCGGCACATCTGGAAGGGCCGGGCCAGAGGTGGCTTCCCAGAGAAGGAGCAGAGAGAAAGTGGAAGAAAATCGGAGAAATTGGCCCAGGACACCCCCTCCCCCTGCAGAGCCCCCTCCCTCCTCGGCCTGCCAGGACCCCGGTTAGGTGCTGCCTGGCTGGGTGGGAGGGAGACCCCCCCCTCTTCTCCTTGTTGACTCCCCCTGGCACTGGGAGGGGTGGGGGGCATTCCTGCCCAGGGCCTGACGCCTCTGCCAGGTGGACGGTGGCCTTGCTTTGGCCTCTCTTCCTTGCAAAGCCCTCCAAACTTTCCCTTTGGTGGCAGCTGGGGGGTGGGTTTATTTATTTATTTATTTATTTATTTATTTATTTATTGGGACTTATATGCCGCCCTATCTCCCGAAGGACTCAGGGCGGCTAACAACAATGAAACACAATAATACGCAATAATAATCATACACAACAATAAGACCTCCAGGGTCCCTTCCACCTCTCTCCTTCTGCCATCCTCATCATCCTCATTGGAAGGGCCCGAGCTGCCAGCAGAAAGACTTGTGCAGGGCCAGGACCACCTTCAGATGAAAGGAAACTTGCACCAGATCTGCAAGGACAGGCAGCCTGGCTGGGCAGACCCTCCCCCTGGGGGCACTCCGGGCCCTTCTTGTGCCCAAGAGGAGGAGGAGGAGGAGGAGGAGAGGGAGGAGGGGAGGGGGAGGAGGAAAGGGCTGAGCTCCACCCTGTGGCCCTTTCCCCATTCCCAGCCCGCCCCCTCCTCCCTCTGCCCCAGGGGGTCCACTGGCCAGGGAGTCCATCATCCGCATGAGAAAGGCCTGGATGCCCAGCCCCTGACCCTTCCCCCTCCTCCCCCCCCCCAGGTTCTCAGCAGCAGCAGCAGCAGCAGAGATTCGGCCTCAGAGCCCAGCGGCTGGGCCATGGCCACCTGGCCCCCTCCTCCTCCTGGGCCTGGGGAGGGCAGTCTGGACCGGGCTGTGGCCCAGGCTCCTGCACTAGACAAGGAGGGGGAGGAGGCGTCCGAGGGAGGGGATGAGGGGCCAGGCGAGGAGGGTCCCTTGGACAGGAGAGGGAGGAAGAAGAAGAAGAAATACCACCGGCACCCCAAGCCCCCCTACACTTATTTGGCCATGATCGCCTTGGTGATCCAGGCATCCCCAGAACGGAAGCTCACCTTGTCCCAGGTAAGGCGCAAGGAGCAGGAGGGGGCTGGGGCTCAGTGGGAGCGGGGGGGGGGACTCCGTGCCTGGAGGTCCCTCCTGCCCCTCTGCATGGCTTCTGGGTGCCCCCTTGTCAAGGGCGGTCCAGGGAGGGGAGCCTGGGGGAGGCCCAGAGGCAGCGAGGGGGGGGCGACTGGGCAGCTCCCGTGGGAAGGGGCAGCTTATTATGGGCCTGCCCTGCTTCCCCACCCCAAATAACCCAGGACAGGATTCAGGAAGGGAGAAGCCCCCCCCCTCCTTATCAGGATGGGCAGAGGGAGATAATCCAGAGGTAATCCTCACTTAATCCATTATCTAAATTTAATCCTCACTTCTTATCAAAGCCTCCCTCACCAGCCCTCCTGTTCAGATAGAAGACACCAAAAGTCAAAGGGGGGGTTTTTTCTGTATCTACTGGGTGTCTCTGTTCCCAAGAGTTTTATTCCAGCCCCCCCCCCCCAATACTCAGAGGCAGAGACCCTGCTGTGCTCACTAGCCTCAGCCTTGCCCTTCTGAAGCCAGCCTGGTGGGAGACCCTCCCTCCCCGTGCTCCTCTGCCCAGTGGGGCTGCATTTGCCCCAAAGCCCCCTCCCTATGGAACCCGTCTGCTGGTCTTCTTTCTGCAATTTGGGGAGGGGGAGTGGACAGCCACCCAACAGGGACCTGCTTGGTCCTGAAATTTGCTAATAAAGGCACCAGCTGAAGGAGGAGAAGCTGCAACATTCCTCTCTCTCTTTCTCTAGGAGGTGTGTGTGCTGTGTGGGTGTGGGTCTCTCTGTGTATGTGTGTATTAGCTAGTTGGGCTCCCAAATGGCTGTTTTCGATTTAAGGCAGGACATCAAAAGATGGACCTGCCCTGGGTGGACATATCAAAAAGATTTGGAAGGAAGGAAGGGAGGGAGGGAGGGAGGGAGGGAGGGAGGAAGGAAGGAAGGAAGGAAGGAAGGAAGGAAGGAAGGAAGGAAGGAAGGAAGGAAGGAAGGAAGGAAGGAAGGCCAAGGGGAGATCAGGGCTGAGGGTGCCTGCGAAAAGATGGCCAGGAGCTACAGTCTCACAACCCCAGACTCTTGGGGCCACTGCAAGCCCAGGAAGCTATGAAATGGAGCTCCTATTTTCACCTTCTGATCTCAGCTGTTTTATATTGGTTGTCTATTGTGGTGCGCGCGCACACATACGCACAGAGACGAGCACAAGCATCCCTCGGATGCACTTGCACACAGAAAGAATGAGAGAATGGGACGTTTTACTTTCTTTAAAGAGACATTTTTTCTGGTCTGATCTGATTTCTAGGCAGGTAACACCACTCCTCTGAGTCTGGAGGGATCTAACCGGCTAAAAGATTTATTATAGGTGGCAACTCCACCGCTGATCCTGGCTGATCTCTTTGTTAAGCGGTTCTTAGCCCTCCGGATGTTAATGGGGAGGTGTCTGCGAGCGCCTCTGCCAGCGATCAAGTGTTAATAGAAGGCTGAATGTCTGTGGAGATTCTCCACCGTCATCTGTTTGTCCCAAAAGTGCTTTTCAAAAGGCAACTTGAAAAGGTTTCCGTTTTCTTGGATGAGAAGGGAAACGTTTGCAAGGGAGAGGGAAAAAAAACCCTAAGAAAATGTTGCCTTTGAAGAGAACAGAATAACAAGAGTTGGAAGGGACCTTGGAGGTCATCTAGTCCAACCCCCTGCTCAAAGCAAGAGACCCTATACCATTTCAGACAAACGGCTGTCCAGTCTCTTCCTAAAAGCCTCCAGTGACGGAGCACCCACAACATCTGAAGGCAAAGCTGTTCCACTGGTTAATTGTTCTCACGGTCAGGAAGTTTCTCCTTAGTTCCAGGTTGCTTCTCTCCTTGATGAGTTTCCCTCCCTTGCTTCTTGTTCTGCCTTCTGGTGCTTTGGAGAATAGCTTGACCCCCTCCTCTTCTTTGTGGGAGACCCTCAAATATTAGAATATTGCTACCATGTCACCCCTAATCCTTCTTTTCATTAAACTGTTGTTGTTAGCTGCGAAGTCGTGTCCGACCCATCGCGACCCCACGGACAACGTTCCTCCAGGCCTTCCTGTCCTCTACCATCTTCTGGAGTCCATTTAAGCTCACGCATTACTGCTTCAGTGACTCCATCCAGCCACCTCATTCTCTGCCGTCCCCTTCCTCTCTTGCCTTCATTAAACTAGACATACCCAATTCCCACAAGCCGTCTTCATATGTTTTTGCCTCCAAGCCCTTCATCATCTTAGTTGTTCTTCTTTGCACTCTTTTGAAATGCACCTCTGGATAAATAAAAGGCAAAAAAAAAATCCAGGCAAAACCACTTCCATGGGTCAAGGCTGTCTGAAAACCCTGTGAGGATTGAGGTCTTTCAAAGTCTGGGAGGTGCCTTTAAGTTGGGTATTCAGAAGGAGTCCAAGCTCATGCTCCACTTTCTCAGAAATAAAGAAGAAAAGCAAGAATGCAGACAGTTGTTGTGGAAGGGGGGGGAGGACAGGGGCTAAGTGTATTTAAAGGGATTTTGCATATGCCTGGGGGGCGGAGGGGGGGCAGAGGCACAAATGTGAAGTTTGCATATTGGCCAAACCCTGAAGCTGGGAAGGTGTTACCTGCCCTCCCGCTGGGAGCAACCACATCACACACACACACACACACACACACACACACACACACACAATGCCTGGCTGAAAGGAGCAGAAATGGTGGGGGTGGGTGGGGAGGGGAGGGGGCTGCAGGCCAGTCTGATAAGGACCATCCCTGCCAGGAGCTGCCAGCTTCTCTTTCCCAACACTTAACACCTGAGCTGCCTCGGATCTTGGGTGGGATGGGGGGGTAGATCCTCACCCAGGTCAGAGGTAGGTCCGGCCAGCTGGGGGCTTAGAGCCACCTTGGGGGTGGCAAAAGGGAGAAGGTTGAAAGAGATGATAGATGGATGGATGGATGGATGGATAGATAGATAGATAGATAGATAGATAGATAGATAGATAGATAGGGCCTAAGGGGTCAACAGAGCTGGCTAGGACCAGGGCATTGGGGGGGGGGGAGATTTGGCCTGACTGCCAATTCAATCTCCCCTCCCCCCAAAATGCAGGAGCGCCAGCAAAAGGTGTTAAGCGATGCCTCCTTTGATGATCCAGCCAGGATCCCAATTGAAGGGAGGGGGGAGCCTCTCCCCCCACCTCCAGTCCCAAGATGTCTCTCCCTCCCCCCCCCAATAAAAGGTCCCCCAACTTCAAGGACATCTGAGCACTTTTCTTTCTTTCTTTCAATTTTTAAAATTAAATTTATAAGCCAGCGGCTCTGGGTGGGTGGCATAATAAATAAATAATAAAATAAATAATAAAATAAAATAAAATAAATGTTGTTGTTAGTTGCGAAGTCGTGTCCAACCCCTGGTGACCCCATGGACAACGTTCCTCCAGTCCTTCCTCTCCTCTACCATCTTCTGGAGTCCATCTAAGCTCAGGCCTCCTGCTTCAGTGACTCCATCCAGCCACCTCCTTCTCCGTCGTCCCCTTCTTCTCTTTCCCAGCATGAGGCTCTTCTCCAGTGAGTCCTTCCTTCTCCTTAGGTGGCCAAAGTATTTGAGTTTTAGCTTCAGGATCTGGCCTTCTAAAGAGCAGTCAGGGTGGATCTCCTCTAGGACTGACCGGTTTATTTATTTATTTATTTATTTTATTATATTTGTATACCGCCCTTCTCCCGAAGGACTCAGGGCGGTGAACAGGGCAATACATGTTAAAAAACAAGAATACAAAAGTCAAAAAAGATTAAACAAGATGCCCAAAAACTATAACAATAAGTTAAGTTAAAATACATAAAAAACAATAAAACCCAAACCCATCACCCATCAGGCCAGTCCGGCTTGTTCGAACAGGTAAGTCTTTAGGTCGCGTCGGAAGGAGCGAAGGTCGGGCGCCATCCGGAGCTCAACCAGAAGATGGTTCCATAAATCCGGCGCGCCCACAGAGAAGGCCCTCCCCTGGGGGGCCACCAGTCGGTTTGATCGCCTTGCAGTCCAAGGGACTCACAGGAGTCTTCTCCAGCACCAGAGTTCAAAGGCCTCCATTTTTTGGCGCTCAGCCTTTCTTATGGTCCAACTTTCACTGCCATACATTGCAACTGGGAAGACCATAGCCTTGACTATACGCACTTTTGTTGACAGGGTGACGTCTCTGCTTTTTAGTGTGCTGTCTAGATTTGCCATGGCTTTCCTCCCCAGGAGCAAGCGTCTTTTAATTTCTTGGCTGCAGTCCCCATCTGCAGTGATCTTGGAGCCCAGGAAAATAAAATCTGTCACTACTTCCATTTCTTCCTCATCTATTTGCCAGGAATTGAGAGGGCCGGATGCCATGATAATAGTTTTCTTAATGTTTAGTTTCAACCCAAGTTTTGCACTCTCCTTCTTCACCCGCAACAAGAGACTCTTCAGTTCTTCTTCACTTTCTGCCATTAAATAATAATAAAATAAAATAAAACAAAATAAATAAAGACGCTCCTTGGATCTTTCTGCCTCCCCCTCCCTCCAGGAAGGATTAACCTGGGAAATTCCAGCAGGAACACACAAGGTTAGGGTCAAACTCTCTCGTCTCCTCCTCGCTTTAGTATTACTACTACTACTACTACTATTTTGCTTTCTGAGCTGTGTTTTCAGCCACAGGTAGCCCTTGACTTATAACCGTTTGTTCAGTGACCGATCAAAGTTACAACAGCACTGGAAAAAGCGACCTAGGATCATTTTTCACACTTAACGACCGTGGCAGCCTCCCCTTGCTCATGTGATCAAAAGTCAGGCACCTGGCCACTGACTTGTATTCACGACGGTCGCGGCGTCCCCAGTGGGGGTGGGGGTGTCACGTGATCCCTTTTGCAACCTTCTGACCAGCAAAGTCAAAGGGGGGAAGGCGGATTCGCTTAGCGATCGTGTCACTGAGTTAACAATTGGTGGAGCAGTGGGCTAATGCCTCCTTAAGTAACACCAGCTGCCTGCAATTAGTGCAGGTTCGCATCCCACCAGGCTCAAGGTTGACTCAGCCTTCCATCCTTCCCAGGTAGGTAAAATGAGGACCCAGATTGTTGGGGGCAATTAAGCTGACTTTGTAATAATGCCGCTTGGGGTGTGTGTGTGAAAGCCCTAATAAGCAGGCATATACATAGAATGAAGGCTACTGCTAAGCTTGTAAGCCGCCCTGAGTCTTCGGAGAAGGGCGGGATATAAATGGAATTAAAAAAAAAAATTGCAGCGATTCTCTGTGGCAAGAAATGCTGCAAAATGAAGCAAAACCCACTCAACAAATGTCTCACTTACCAACATAAATTTTGACTCAGTTGGGTTGTAAGTCGAGGACTCTCTGTATTTGCAGCTGCAGCTTCCTCTGCCCAGGAAGTGGCAGAGTGGCTCAGTGGGTTAGGACGCTGAGCTTGTCGATCAGAAGATCGGCAGTTTGGCGGGTCGAATCCCGAGTGCCGTGTAACAGAGTGAGTGCCTGTTACTCGTCCCAGCTTCTGCCAACCTAGCAGTTTGAAAGCACGTAAAAATGAAAAATAGGGACCGCTACGGTGGGAAGGCAACGGCGTTCTGTGCGCCCTTGGCGTCTAGTCATGCCGGCCACATGACCACGGAGACGTCCTCAGACAAGCGCTGGCTCTTCGGCTTTGAAACGGAGATGAGCACCGGCCCCTAGAGTCGGAAATGACTATCTTTTTCAGGATCTTCTCAGGTATTGATGTTAGACTGATTAGTGTGTAGTTTCCTGGGTCTGTTTTTCCCCCTTTCTTGAAATAAATAAATAAAATAAATAAATAAAATAAATAAAGATGGGAACCACATCGGCCCTTTTCCAATCCTCAGGTACTTCCCAGGTGCTCCAGGATTTTTGAAAGATGTGGTGCAACGGTTCTGAGATAACATCTGCCAACTCTTTCAGAACTCTGGGATGTAATCTGTCGGGTCCCGGTGATTTATATTCATCAAGGTTGGATAGGTGTTCCCTTCCCATTTTCTTGCTTTTTTTGATATTTGTTTCTAGTATGTCTTTTGCAGGGCTTTTTTTGGTGTGTTGAGCTATAGTTTCTTTTTGTGTGAAGACTGATGCAAACTATGTGTTAAGCAGATAGATAGATAGACAGACAGACAGACAGACAGACAGACAGACAGACAGACAGACAGACAGACAGATAGATAGATAGATCAGATGGATGATAGACGATAGATTAGATGGATAATGACAGACAGATGAATAGACTTTTAAAAATAAATAAATGACACAAAAACTGCTCTTCTGGAGCAAAAGTCCTGTGAGTTAGTGGGAGACACGGAGAGTGGACGGCCGCAGCAGACTCCCCTACTCCCCCCTCCCAGAAGGCAAGACCCCCACCCGCTTTCCTTCTCCTGCCTTCCAGATCATCAAGGAGGTCAGCAATCTCTTCCCCTTCTTCAAGGAAGGCTACCAAGGCTGGAAGGACTCCATCAGGCACAATCTCTCCGCCAATGACTGCTTCAGAAAGGTGAGAGGGCCCAGGCAGGGCTGCCGTCTCCCCCCTTCCCCTGATTTATTGTGCTGGGCCAAATCTCCCCTTCCAGGCAGACCCCGTCTCTGGGTCTTGTCTTCTGGGTGACTGTCAAACACCTCCTGGGGACCCCCAGGCTACCAGAAACCCTTCAAGACAGGGGTCTTCAAACTTGGCCGCTTTAAGACTTGTGGACTGCAACTCCCAGAATTCCTCAGCCAGGGAGTTGAAGTCCACAGGTCTTAAAGTGGCCAGGTTTGAAGACCCCTGCTCCAAGAGATGGGCCTGTATCAGCTACAGAGCTGATCTTGGAAGACCAGGCACAGGTTGGATCGGCCAGGGGTCTTCTGAAGATGAAGAACAGGATCAAATCCACTCAACCCCGCAGAGTGGAACATCTATAGAAGAGAACCTTTATAGCTCAGCATTGAAATGAGGGTCCTTGGTATTCTGCGTCTTGGTTATTTTCCTGCAGACGTTTCATGACCCAACTAGATGACATCATCAGAGCTAGAAGGGAAAGAGGTTGGGAGGAGGAGGAGGACGAGGACTGTGGCGTCCTTGGTCCTCTCTGAGCTGGGTTGTTTACTTGAAGACGTTTCATGGCCCAACTAGGGAACATCATCAGTGCTACAAGGGAATGAGGTTTGCACTTTCTACCGCTGACAATGTTCCCTAGTTGGGTCATGAAAAATCGGCAGGAAAACAACCCAGTTCAGAGAGCACCAAGGGCCCCATACTCCTCCTCTTCCTCCTCTCTGCAACACCCCCTCCCCGGTCCCTTCTACCACTGATGATGTTCTCTAGTTGGGTCATGAAACGTCTGCTAGAAAACAACCAAGCACTGAAAGTCTCCACCGTGGAAGACGCTGTTGCCAGAGATTTGTGTGACTCCCTGTTTCAGGAAAGCACTTAAAACTGGGGCATTTTCCAATCGATGGGCAAGAGAGTCCCTTTCCGATACAGCTTTTAGGCTGGGGGTATCCATCCTAGGCAACTTTAAGACCCGTGGACTTCAATTCCCAGAATTCCCCAGCCAGCACAGCTCAACCAAGCCCGCACAACAAAGTTGACTGAATGCTCTGAATTGTGTCTGTGTGTAAATAAATCAGCCAGCATCTCGTCAGCTCCCAGTTCAGCCAGAAGGCACTGGGAAGTGCCAGGTGGCCTCCAGCGGCCTCCTCCCACCTCTACCAGCTCTGGCTTTGCTCCCTCCCACACAAATCTCTGGGAACAGCATCTCCCACGGTGGAGGCTTTCGGGGGTTGGTTGTTTTCTAACAGGCGTTTCATGACCCAACTAGAGAAGAGCTTCTCCGACATTTCCTTCCCTAAGAGGTCAGGTTGGGGATGGTGGTCAGGAGATCGTGGCCACCCGTCCACCACGACGCACCCACGGACTTGGAAGGAAGTCCAGGCGGTCTCCTTCCGGGACAGGCCTTCAGAAGGCCCACCGGCACCCTTTCCCCTCTCCTGCCTTGCAGATATTGAAGGACCCCACCAAGCCCAAAGCCAAGGGGAACTTCTGGACCGTGGACGTACAGCTCATCCCACCGGAAGCTCTGAAGCTCCAGAACACGGCCGTCTCCCGTCAAGAGGAGAGGACCTTCACAGTCGACCTGGCTCCCTTCGTCTACCACGGCTGGGCTTTCCAAGCCCCCCAACCTCCCCTCAGCGGGCCCACCCCGGAGGGGAGTGGGTTTCCAGGCAGCGAAGGGGGCCGTCAGAGCAGCCCCTTCAGCATTGACGCCTTGCTCCACGACTTCCAGGGAGTGGGCCTCTCGGGGAAAGCCAGGGCCGAGAGTGGGCCCCCTCAGAGCCCCACCGCTGCCTCCGAAGCCTGGGGCACAGTCCCCATCTTCCGGGTCTCCTCTGGGGCCCCAGTCCTCCCCTGGCGGCCCCCGTGCCCTCTGCCCATGCTCCGCTCCCTCTCGTCCTCCAGCAGCCCTGCTTCCCTCAGCTCCTTGTCCCCCAGTGACGAGCCCCCAAAGGGGGCTAGCACCTCCATTTTGGCCAAGCGCCCCAGGATCATCCAGCCGGCCCCCGAGACCAGCGACTCCGACTCCAGGGAGGGCACCCCGCCTCCCGCTGCCCCCTTCTGGGAGCAGCTCCCCACTTCCTACACCCCGTGTGTGGCTCCCAATGTGATGGTGGCACCCCAAGGCCACACGCTGCCCTTCTCCCCTTTCCCCCCCAACCCTGCCTTCCCCTCCTACGGCCCCGTGCCCTTTGCGCACCCAGCCTACTGGGAGCTGGTGCCACGGTCCTCCTTGACTCCAGCCTCCGGGGTGGAGCTGGGCCTGGACGAAGCCATGCCCCCCAACAAGACGGTGTTCGACGCCTGGGTGAGCCGTCCCATGGACCTCGTCCACCCAGCCTTCCCCCAGACCAGCCCTTCTCTCCGCAGCTCAGTCCTGACCCACTATGACCCCTCCTGAGGACAAGGGGGTGGGTGGCTGGCCAGGCAAGGCACCAAAGGCTTCTTGGCCAGGGATGACCACCACCGTCTCCTTCTCAGCCTTTCGCGTCCCAGCAACTCCACAGGACAACCCAGTAGTCCTTGATCAACCCAACAATCCAGATGTTCCTGCTCTACTCCTTCCGGAGCACAGCAGCTGTTCCGTCTTCCGGACCAGCCCTCTCCATTAGGAGCCATCTTGTCACCTGGGGAGATTCTCCATCATCCGGGCCGGGGTTGTCCCAGAGGTGCTTTTTCCCCCAAAGGCAACTGGACTTTCTTGGGTTTTTCTCCTTTGAAATCTTCTTCAGTTGTGGGAATTGAAACCCACCAGGTCTTAAAGGGGCCAAGGTTGGACAGCCCTGATTTAACCTATCATCCCCACGACCAGGAGACAGGCTCAGGCACAAAGTCAAGCTTTCCAGGCTTCACAAAAGGCCAAGAGGGAGAGGGCTAATCTGATCTCAGGGGGAAGGATCTTGGCAAGGACCCCTTCAGCTAGACCAGGGGTAGGCAACCTCGGCTCTTTTACGACTCGTGGGCTTCAACTCCCAGAATTCCTGAGCCAGTTGAAGTCCACGAGTCGTAAAAGAGCCGAGGTTGCCTACCCCTGAGCTAGACCCTGCCAAGCTGATGGTACCCAGAGAACTGGAGAAGCTTCTTAGGTAAGACACTAAACGTTTTCAAGGGGGGGGGGAACAAGAAAGTCCAGTTTCCTTTTGGAAAAAGCCCCTCTGGGACAACCAGCTTACCTTTCTGAGAGGAGGGGGGAACCTGCTGGACCAGGAGTCTTTGGACCCCTTCCTTGGTGTTGAAGCAGTGGTGGGATTCAGCCGGTTCGCACCACTTTGGCACAACCAGTAGCTAATTTTTTGTTGCCCGGGCCCAGAACGGACTTCCGGAAGCGGCAGCCAGACAGAGAACCGGTCGTCCACCTATTTGAATCCCACCACTGAGATGAAGATGCAGAAATGGACCAGATGAGGCTGGGGGCTTCGGTCCTCCACATGATTGCTGCAGAGCTCCAACATTCAGAGGAGAAAAGGGTTAATTGGAATCCTCCAACAGCAGTTGCCGGTGCCAGAGACTTCCCACCTGGGACACCACTGCTTTGCAAATGTCTGGGGAGGTTCTCCATCATCCAGGTCTCTCTTATCACAAAGGTGCTTTTTTTTTTTTAGGAGGCAACCAGACTTTCGTGGTTTTTCTTTGAAGGCGTTTCGCTTCTCAACCGAGAAGCTTCTTTCTTCAGCTCTGGCCGGATGGTGGGGAAGGGAAGGATTTACACTCCTTGCAGACAGCCGGTCATTTGCCTCCTTTTAGAGAGTCGTTGATGCCGCTTGGAGGTTTGTCTGTGTCCTCAGGGTCACCTGAGCGGTGCAAATGGGTGTGTGGAGCCTTCTTGGAACCGCTGATAGGACCGTGTGGTAGGCCGGAGATAGAAGATGCCGTATCCCTCCCCCTCTCTTGAGGGAGGGGTGTTCAGTTCTGACATAGATGGCTCTTTGCACCGCTCAGGTGACCCTGAGGACACAGGTCAACCTCCAAGTGGCCTCAAGGACTCTCTAAAAGAAGGCAAACGACCAGCTGTCTGCAAGGAGTATAAATCCTTCCATTCCCCACCATCCAGGCAGAGCTGAAGAAGCTTCTTGGATGAGAAGCGAAACGTCTTCAAAGGAAAAACAAGGAAGTCTGGTTGCCTCCTGAAAAAGGCACCTTTGAGACACTGGCTTGCATTTGCTTCTGGCTGCAATTCAAAATGGCGGTTCTCCCCTTTATATGGCTTAGGTCTGGGCGACTGAAGGGGCTGTCTTTTCCCAACTGATTCTACCCAGCTTGACAGGAAGGGCACTCTTTGGGCACCATCCACTAGGGAGGGTCCTTTGGCAGGACCCCAAAAGAGTCCCCCTTAGGTTAGCCATCTCTAAGGTTGGCCTTTCATAAGGCCGGGAAAATCCTGTGCCCACGCCCTGCTTCTGGGTTAGAGGCTGTCTCCTGGTCCTGTGGATGATAGGTTAAATCAGGAGTGTCCAATCTTGGGCCCTTTAAGATCTGTGGACTTAAACTGGGGAATTCTGGGAGTTGAAGTCCACGAGTCATAAAAGAGCCGAGGTTGCCTACCCCTGCCCTAGACCATTCCAGATAAAACAGTTCTCCAATCTTTTCTTCAAATCTTTCAGTGACGGAGCACTCGGGACTTCTAGAGGCAAGCCGTGAGGCATTCCTCTCTTTTCTAACTTTTCACTGTTATTATTAGGACCAGGGAAAAAAATACAGGTAGTCCTCAGGTTATGACCATTCATTCAAAGTTATGACAGCGCAGGGGGGCGGGAAACGGCCGTTGCACCATCCTCGCAATCCGGTGATCAGAATTTAGGTGCACGTATGACCGTTGTCACGTCCCACCAGCCACAACCTTCTGCCCTGTCACAATCTGTCTCTGTTTCGGCTCTTTCCCTTCCCCACCCCACCCCAATCTCCCCCCAAAAACGTAGCCCAGCGTGGCTAAGATGGGGGGGGGATGTCCCTCTCTTCCACTGCTACCTACCACCTATCCGTCACTGCCCTCTTATCAGTGAGATGGGCAGCGTATAAATTTAATAAACAATCTTAATCAATAAATGCTTCCCCTCCTTTCCTTTGCCTAAATGGAACGCATGAGGCTTACGATGAAGGTCCCAGGAAGTCCACGCTGTCTTGGCCCCAGCATCTTCTGGTCTTCTCTGATGTATAAACAGCTCCTTTATCAGCACTCACCCCGGATATGAAATGATTCCATGGGAACATCCTGGAGAAGTTGTAAATAGGGGCTCCCTTCGACTCTCTTCTCTCCAAAACCTCCTTTCTTTTCCTCAAATCATTTACTAGCTCAGTGTTTTTCAACCTGGGCAACTTTAAGAGGAGCGGACTTCAGCTCCCAGAATTCCCCAGCCAGCGCATGCTGGCTGGGGAATTCTGGGAGCTGAAATCCGCTCCTCTTAAAAGTTGCCCAGGTTGAGAAATGGCTGATTCCGACAAAGAAATCAGCATCACATCGTTCCCCTCTAAAAACAGAGGAAGGTAATCAGCACCAAGGGCTTGAAATTGTACATTTTCTTCAGATAAAGATCTGGGTGCCTCAATTCTCTTCTCTAGCTCTCCTGCCGCCTACCAGAGATTCCTACAATGGATCGCAAGGATCATCTGAACGTGCGAGGGAACCAATTAAATCCTCTCTGTCAGATGGCTGCTCCACTTGCTTCTTAAAAAGCTCCAGAGAGGAAGACACGACACGGACCGTCCCGACATTTCCGGTTACTGTTAATCCCCGACTCGTCACCACAACTTAGGCAAAATTTCCGTTGCTAAACAAGACAGCGTCAAGGCGACTCGCTCTGCACTTTCGCTGGCAACCATACAACATAAACCGGGGGGGAAGGGGAAGGAATAATGGGAATGGGTGGCTGGGCATTGAGGGATTCACCTGCACCGTCTGTGGCCTGGGAGAATCTCCACCCTTCAAGGTCGAACGGGGAAACGGTTTCCCAAAACAAAGAGATCGCCCTGCACACACTTTTGGTCACCGCATTAAAAAAAAGGATGTGGAGTCTTCCGGGGAAAAGTTCAAAGAAGAGCAGCTAGGATGATCAAAGGCCTGGAGATTAAAACATACGAAGACGGTTGCAAGGATTCGGGAATGGCCAGTCGAGAGAAAAGAAGGAACAGGGTGGACACGATAGCACCCTTCCAGGATTTGAGGGGCTGCCACAAAGAAGGGGGGAGTCAATTTATTTTCCAAAGCACCAGAACGCAAAACAAGAAGCAACTGACGGAAACTCATCAAGGAGAGAAGCAACCTGGAATTGAGGAGAAACCTCCTGACAGTGAGGACAATCAAGCAGTGGAACAGCTTTGCCTCCAGAAGTCCTGGGCGCTCCATCACTGGAGGTTTTTAAGAAGAGACTTGTCTGAGATGGTGTAGGTTCTCCTGCTTGATCAGGGGGCTGGACTAGAAGACCTCCGAGGTCCCTTCCAGCTCTATTCTGATTCTTCTGGACTGGTGGACACCGGACAGTGGGTAGCCCAGGGGGAGAAACGGGATTTTGAATATAGTTGTTCACGCAGAAACTCCAGGACTGGCTTTGCTTCTCCTGGGCCTGTATGGACCTATCCGTAGACTTCTACTCTTACTCGAGTAGTGTCCCAGGAGGGTTTTTTTTTCCTTTCTTTTCCTGCACACGACAACGGGAGGGTTGACAGACAGTTGTGAAGCGCGTTTGGCCCCATTTTACAACCTTCCTGGTGACCGTTGTTAAGGGAATCGCTGCAGTTGTTAAGTTAGCCACGCGGTCCTTAAGTCAATCTAGCTTCCCCATCAACTTTGCTGGTCAGAAGGTGGCAAAAGCGGATCACATGACCTTCGGGACGCTGCGACCGTCATAAATATGAGCCAGTTGCCAAGTGGCCGAATCTTGATCATGTGACCCTGGAGAAGCCGCAACGTTTGTAAGTGTGAAAAACAGTCATAAGTCACTTTTTCCAGTGCCATTGTAACTTTGAACGGCCACTAAACAGACTGTTGTAAGGCAAGGAGTGCCTGCAATTCGTGAAGGAGTGCCTACTCATTCTCCAAAGTCACCTGAAGGCAGGAGAAGAAGCAAAACGGATGGAAACTAATCCAGGAGAGAAGCAACCTGGAACTAAGGAGGAACATCCTGACAGGGAGAACAATTAACCAGGGGAACAGCTTGTGACCAGACATTGTGGATGTGTGTGCCAACACTGGAGGTTTTTAAGAAGAGACTGGACAGCCATTTGTCTAGGATGGTATAGGGTTTCCTGCCTGAGCAGGGGGTTGGACTAGATGACCTCCAAGGTCCCTTCCTTCCCTGTGATTCCATATCTAACCTCTGCAATGTGCCGGAAAACCAGTTAACAAACATCCCTGCTGGATAGCTGTGCAGCCAATTCTTAAAACCTCTGGAGAAGAAGGCCCCCAAAGCTCCATAACTCCTCCTTAGCTTCTCTGGCAGTTCTGAACTGGTCCCAGCAGGGGTAAGCAACCTCGGCTCTTTTATGACTCATGGACTTCAACTCCCAGAATTCCTTATTGCTGACTCAGGAATTCTGTGAATTGAAATCCATGAGTCATAAAAGAGCCGAGGTTGCCTACCCCTGGGTCTGTTTAGTCCTAACGTTCAGCTGAGAGCAGAGGCGTCAGGATCCAGTTCTGGGCAACTTTTCCATCTGTCCATTTGTGACGGACAGATGACTTCCTCCTCCTGATGGAGTCAACCAGACCGGTGGGCTTTGCAGGGAGGAGACGTTCATTAAGAGGGCCCACCTCAGATCTGCCTTGAGCAGCTTCAAGGCTTTGCCGGCCATTCTGTTGGGCCCTTTCTTGTCACGGAGGGGGCCAGACTCTCGACAGGATCAGCCCCGAGCATCCTTTTATCACCTGCCAATCAATTCCTTGGTTTCCTGAACATCAGGCCGAGCAACTGAAGGGGTTCCAGGAACGAGGCCAGCAGAAACCAAGAAACCAGTTCAATTGCACGCCTGGATTCGAACTCCTGTTGCGGCAGTCAAGGCAACCATGTGCAATTGCTTCTCTGCAGAAGATCAGCCACCTGCATCCTCAAAAGATCCCAGGCCCTTCCACGCAAGGATCAGCTAGAAAGGCCAGACCAGCCACCATTGTGATCCCCTGGCTCACATTTTGTGGATAGGGGCATTCGCAACTTCCTACAACGGTTACAGGGCATTGGTGGGATTCAAATAGGTGAACGACCGGTTCTCTGAGTGGATGCCGCTTCTGGACGTCTGTTCTGGGCCCGGGCAAGAAAAAAATTAGCTACCGGTTCTGCCAAAGTGGTGTGAACCGGCTGAATCCCACCACTGGTACAGCGTCTCCTGCTTAAGCAGGGAGGTTGGACTAGATGACCTACAAGGTCCCTTCCAACTCTGCTATTCTGTTCTAAGCAAGGACAGACAGGAATATAGTCAGAGACAGTCTATTGAGATGACAAAGGTGACATCTTGTGGTATTACCTGGGAGCAAAGGCCCCTGCAATCTTATGGCTTGGCCCTCTGCCCACCCCCACCCCCACCCCGGCTAATGAAAGCAGCCAAAGAGAAGAGGGGATCCAGGATGGACTCAAGTGTCTCTTTGAGGCAAGAGGACAGCAGAGGTCCTTCAAGGGGTCCTGGGTCACTCACTCCTAAAGAGACCGTGCTGGATGCAACAAAATGGGACAATTCTCATGGTACTCTAACCTTGGGGTCCTTGGTGCTTTCCCGCTGTTGCTTCTTAGACACATTTCATTACCAAATTAGATGACACTATCAGTGTTAGAAGGGAGTGAGGTGTGGCGGAGGAGGAGGAGAACTGTGGGGTCCTCGGTGCTCTCTGAGTTGCGTGGCTTTCTTGCAGACATTTTGTGAACCAACTAAGTAACTTCATCTGTGCTAGAAGGAAGGAAGGAAGGAAGGAAGGAAGGAAGGAAGGAAGGAAGGAAGGAAGGAAGGGGAGGAGGAAGACTGTGGGTTCCTTGGTGCTTCTGAACTTGACTGTATTTCTTGCAGACATTTCATTAGCAAACTAGGTAATATCCTCAGTGATCATGGTTACCCACTTCCTTCTAGCAATGATGTTACCTGGTTTGCTAATGAAATGTCTGCAAGGAAACAGCCAGGCACACAGAGCACCAAGGACTTCCTTAACTAGGTAGCTCCCTAATTAAGTAGTTCCCTAATCAAGGAACCACCAGAAGGAAAACCAAAAATTGGCAAGGCCATTAATACATAAATTGAGAGCACCCCCTCCCCATTAGCACTGATGATGTTACCTAGTTGGGTCATGAAACGTCTGCAAGAAAGCAACCAAGCTCAGAGGGCACCAAGGACCCCACAGTCCTCCTCCTCCTCCTCCCTGCAACCCCCCCTCCCTTCTAGCCCCGATGATGTTCCCTACTTTGGTCATGAAACGTCTGCAAGGAAACAGCCGAGCTCAGAGTACCAAGGAGCCCACAGTCCTTCCTTCCTTCCTTCCTTCTCCTAGCACTGATGATGTTCCCTGGCTGGGTGATGAAACGTCTGCAAGGAAACCGCCCAGCTCAGAGAGCACCAAGGACCCCACAGTCCTTCCTTCCTTCCTTCCTTCCTTCCTTCCTTCCTTCCTTCCTTCCTTCCTTCCTTCCCTCCTTCCCTCCTTCCCTCCTTCCCTCCTTCCTTCCCTCCCTCCTTCCTTCCTTCCTTCTCCTAGCACTGATGATGTTCCCTGGCTGGTTGATGAAACGTCTGCAAGGAAACCGCCCAGCTCAGAGAGCACCAAGGACCCCACAGTCCTTCCTTCCTTCCTTCCTTCCTTCCTTCCTTCCTTCCTTCCTTCCTTCCTTCCTTCCTTCCCTCCTTCCCTCCTTCATTCCCTCCCTCCTTCCTTCCTTCTTTCTCCTATCACTGATGTTCCCTGGCTGGGTGATGAAACGTCTGCAAGGAAACCGCCCAGCTCAGAGAGCACCAAGGACCCCACAGTCCTTCCTTCCTTCCTTCCTTCCTTCCTTCCTTCCTTCCTTCCCTCCTTCCCTCCTTCATTCCCTCCCTCCTTCCTTCCTTCTTTCTCCTATCACTGATGTTCCCTGGCTGGGTGATGAAACGTCTGCAAGGAAACCGCCCAGCTCAGAGAGCACCAAGGACCCCACAGTCCTTCCTTCCGTCCTTCCTTCCTTCCTTCCTTCCTTCCTTACTTCCTTCCCTCCTTCCTTCCCTCCCTCCTTCCTTCCTTCCTTCTCCTAGCACTGATGATGTTCCCTGGCTGGGTGATGAAACGTCTGCAAGGAAACCGCCCAGCTCAGAGAGCACCAGGGACCCCTCATGTCAACCCTGATCTACGAAGATGCTTTTCTGATGATTCTCTTTGGGGGGGGGGTGAGATTACAGAGGAAAACAGTCCCGGAGGGCTCTGGGCATCTGGGCCTGGAAGACGGGCAGGTGATGGCGGGCAAGAAGGCAAAGGGCAGCAGAGGGTGGAGCCTAGGAAGACTCGGAGGGGGGGGAATACCTCTACAAGGATGCTTGTCCCCTAAATTGGAAGCCCCCGCCCATCTTTCAGTTTGGAGGGGAAGGGGGTGAAAAAAATTAAGCAAGGTCAGTACAGGAAGTCCTCGGCTTACAACTGCAATTGAGCCCGACATTTCTGTTGGTAAGCGAGAGAGTTGTCAATTGAGTTTTGCCTCATTTTATGACCTTTCTCACCACAGTTGTTAAGTGAATCACTGCAGTCATTAAGGTAGTGAGACGGCCGTTAAGTGAATTTGGCTCCCCCCCCATGGGCTTTCCTTCTCAGAAGGTTGCAAAAGGGGATCACGTGACCCCTCTGGCTGCTGCAACAGTTCTAGGTTCATGCCAGTTGCCAAGCCTCTGAATTCTGATCACATGACCAGGGGGAGGCTGCAACGGTCGTAAGTGTGAAAAATGGTCGTAGGTTAGTTTTTGCAGTGCTGTTGTAACTTGCAAATGGTCACTAAACGAACTGTTGTAAATCAAGGACTGCCTGCAGAGTGAGAACTAAGCTGGATTGGGAATTTTTTTTAAAAAAAAAGAGCCAGGAGGGGGCAGTCTTGCTCCCAAAAACTCAGGAGGTTGATTGCTTTAAAAAAAAGCCACCTTTTTATAATCTCACAGGTGTGTGTGTGTGTGTGTGTGTGTGTGTGTGTGTGTCAATCTCCCCCCCCAGATGTGTCATGCCGAAACCACGCCCACCTCACTGCGGGCAATGGAAATAAAGTTGTGATACATCACAAGACATCCCCTGAACTAATGGCTTCTCCAATACAGTATCTATTGTAAACCATTCTGGATTTTTTTTAGAAAATAATAAATAAATGTTTAAAATAAATAGCTGGTATCCCCATGTATGAATATCCCATTTAAAAGATTTCCGTGGCCACCACAAAACCCTAAAACATAAAACTGCAAGAACAAAACCCCAAATCCAGGACCTCGTTCAGCCTCCCAGGGCTCCATTCTAGGCCCTTGGCTGCTGTAACCCAGGGAAGAGCAAATCTCTTACGGGCCATTGTTAAAGTTCCAGAGAGTTAGGGTAAGAAAGCAAGAGTGTGTGAGTTCCAATCCCACCTTAGCCGTGAAAGTCAGCTGGGTGACTTTGGGCCAATCGCCAGGAGATGGTGAGTTCTAGTCCCGCCTTAGGCAGGAAAGCGGGCTGGGTGACTTTGGGCCAATCGCCAGGAGATGGTGAGTTCTAGTTCCGCCTTAAGCATGAAAGCGGGCTGGGTGACTTTGGGCCAATAAACCAGGAGATGGTGAGTTCTAGTTCCGCCTTAAGCATGAAAGCGGGCTGGGTGACTTTGGGCCAATCGCCAGGAGACGGTGAGTTCTAGTCCCGCCTTAGGCAGGAAAGCGGGCTGGGTGACTTTGGGCCAATCGCCAGGAGACGGTGAGTTCTAGTCCCGCCTTAGGCAGGAAAGCGGGCTGGGTGACTTTGGGCCAATTGCCAGGAGACGGTGAGTTCTAGTCCCGCCTTAGGCCTGAAAGCCAGTTGGCTGACTTTGGGCACTTACCAGGAAACAGTGAGTTCTAGTCCCACCTTAGTTATGCAAGCAGTTGGGTG